>NW_019265805.1:192067-195661 GCF_002742605.1 Olea europaea var. sylvestris | reverse complement strand
AATTTTAAGGTTGGATTGGATCATAGCCTTGCTACAGAGATGAGTTTCAACTGAAAAATGGGAATCAATGGATAATACATTTATCTTTTAGAGATGACCCTATTTTCAAGTGGATTTATTTTTCATTGCTTTTATTTTCTACTAAATTATTTGAGGAAATCTTTAACAAAACGCCAGCCTCAAGCAGAGCCGGCCCTAAGATTTTGGATGCCCTGTGCGAAATTTTAAAATGGTACCCTCTTCAAGTGATTAAAACATATAGTAAAAAAAAATATTTCAATACTATTATTTCATTGCAAAAATATGATATTTAAATATTTGTTTTTTAACATACACAAACAAGAAAAACATAAATAAAACTCAAAAGCATCTCTCGAACTTCATCAAAATTCATATGTCATCAACAAAGAACCATCCAAACCACTAACCTCTTCGTGCAATTCCATATAAGCAAACCTTGAAACAAATATATAAATCAAGTCAAGTGTAAAGCTTGAAATGATACAAATTATGTAAAAATAATTTTTCTCGCATTTTTAAAAGCAAATTCACTAATTAAACTTTCGTGATCTATATTTTTTAGAAAGTCTTGCTCAATAGATATCAAACTAATCCATTCAATCGTTCTTGTAACATGGTTGATCATAAATAAGATTTTAATAACTTCAATTTCGAAAATTTTCTTTCAGCAGATGCAACAGCAACAGGAATTAAATCAATCTTGATTCTTCGAAAACCCGTGTATCACCAATTAATGAAAAGAGAGTTAGAGAGTAATAAACATTCAATGAATCAATTTCATTAGTAGATTTCACTTATCAAATTAGTAATTATAAATTATGATCAGTGAACCCATTTTCACAATTAATTGATTTCACTTAACAGTAAATCTCTTCACAATTAATTGATTTCACTTATTAAATTAGTAATTATAAATTATAAACGATGAATCCATCTTCAGAACGTTGAAAAAAAATATTAAAAAAGAATTTATATTTTCTTAAATATTCAAAGAAATTATTGAAGAAAAATATGATAAAGAAACAAAAACTCACTTGTAAGTGTTCGACTTCTCCGGAGGAAAATTATGTCGTGCTTTCTCAATCCTCAGTCCCCACGTTCAGGCAAAGCGAATTCAAATTTTAACAAGTTCTTGCAAAAAGAATTCAAATCAGTGAAATCATAGAATAAGATTGATGAAAAGATAATAAAGAAAAGATATCATGTAATTCAAATTTTTAGTGAGAGTTCAGTGAAAAATATGAATCGTTAGTCGTTGCTTAAAGAAAAGAGAGAATTTTTTGGAGCCAGATTAAAGATAATTGGAAAAAAAGATGATTTCTTCAAAAAAAAAAAAAAAAAAACGGTGTTTTTTCTTCTCAAATTTTTTAAAAAAAAAAAAAAAAAAAACGGTTGGTTTCTATCTTCTCTGCCTCAATTATCTTTGAGGCAATTGGAAAAGATGGTTGTTTTCTTTAATTCTTCTCTTTAAAAAACAATTGGAAAAGGCAATTGCTCAATTTTTCTCTCTTCTCTCAGTTCTCTAGTCGGCCTAATCTCTTTTTGACTTTTTTCTTTTCTCTCACATTATTTAAGGTAGAAACACTATTTAAGAATATTATATTTAAGGAAATTATAACTAGTTAGTCACATTATTCTTAATTTTAATATCTTTTGCATAATAATAAAAATTTTATATTTTAAATATTTAATTATAAATAAATATACAATTATAACAAAATTTTTTTTGATGCCCCTACAAATTTGAGGCTCTGTGCGGTCACTCAACTCGCGCGCCCTCAAGACCGCCTCTGGCCACAAGTTACTTCACCCAACAAAAATTTGAAATTAAGGATGACAATGGATAGTAGCCATCATATCTTTCTTGTTTCGTTCCAATTTTTTAGAATGTAGGGTAGGTTGAGACATAAAAAACCATCATCCATCATTTTATTTATTTAATTAAATTTTTTTAAATATGATTTAAATGAAGAACATAACAATAAAATAAAATATAATAATGAAAAAATGATTCAGAGCTAGTACTAAAAATTCGAAACTAGGGACTATAGGTTCTGCATCCCACCTCGTTTACTATTCAAG
Source organism: Olea europaea var. sylvestris (assembly GCF_002742605.1). NCBI lineage: Eukaryota > Viridiplantae > Streptophyta > Magnoliopsida > Lamiales > Oleaceae > Olea > Olea europaea. The sequence continues at coordinate 193,558 of NW_019265805.1, read as the reverse complement.
GTAGGACAATGTGGGACGAAACGCACCACGTGGATTGAAGGTCGGGAATTCTATAATCCTTATTAGGCATTTGGTTAGGAAACATGATCGCTATCACAAACCCATCCATGATTCATAATATTTTTTTTAAATTTTTTTTTGAATAAAATTTAAATTCAAACACATAATAATATATAAATAAGTAAATACATAAATAAATGGGACGAAAAATGAAGATCAAAATGTCCTACGCGCCTCTTAAAATTCAAAAAAGAGAACGTCCGACTTACCTTGTTGCTATCAATAAAAACCTTTTTAGGAGCAAATTGAAGAAAAATAAAAATAAAAAAAGACCATTTTGTTGTAAATAGTAAGTTTTATTTGTGAATGACAATTGTACCCCTGTAAATCTAGAAATTATTATCATTGTATCCATAATCCTTCTTTATGAATACATGACTCTAGTTCTTATTATAATACATACAAGTCTATTGACTTTTATTCTCCCTGCTCTTTCTATCTCTTTTCATAATACGTTATCAGTCCGAAAGTTCAATTTTTCAAAGTTTAGTGAAGGTAATAATTTTTTTAAGCATGATCATTTATCACATATACCGAAATTAATTTAATGACATATGAATTTTTATATACATATCAAGAATTTTCACTACAATTAAAATAGCCTTTTGCAATACTCGAAAGGCAACATTCGTGAATTGTATGTTGCTAAATGGGTTTATTGCAACATTTTAAAAAGTGAAAAATGTTGCCATTGATTAATTTAATTAAGCATTGGCAATATTTTTTTTTTAATTGCATGTTGTCAATATTACCATTTTCAACGTTTCTTGAATGTTGTAAGAAGTTTTATTTTTCACAATGTTTAATGCATGTTGTAAAAATAAAGTTCTATAGCAACGTTCAATAAACGTTTTTGAAACTCTTGATATATAGCTTTTTGTAATGTTCTTTGAATGTTGCAAAAGTTTTAATTCTTCGTTTTTTTTTTTTGCAATGTTTATTGAACTGTAAAAATTTTGTTCTATAGCAATGCTCAGTACATATTGTTAAAATTCATACTATATAACATTTTGCAACAATTATTAAATGTTGCGAGAAAGTGTGTTTTGCAACAAGGATTTGCTATATTTATTGCTTGTTGTAAAAAAAGAACAAAAATAAAAATAAAAATTCAGTATACGTTTAATTTCAATCAATCCTACCTATTAATTAAAGATTATTTTTAATTTTTAATATACAAAAAAACCAAAATCCTAAAAACTAAATTAAGAAATTTTAATGATAAAATTCTATTGGTAATATGAAAATAATATACTAAAACTATATTAAAATTTTTCGACCTAAAACTACACAATTTCTGTCGGAAAAATATATTAAGGCCCTGTTTGATTGGGCATCTTTTCCCTAGAAAATGGAAAATTTTGTCTATTTTCCACCTTTTGTTTGATAGCAAATATTTTCCATGTAATTCATTTGCTTGGTTTTTTTTTT
>NW_019265805.1:187952-191643 GCF_002742605.1 Olea europaea var. sylvestris | reverse complement strand
AGTAAAATAATTTCTAGACAATTCAATTTCTTGAAATTCATTTTCTTTCTATCCAAATTTCATCTTTACAATCAAACTGACCCTAAAAGTTAATAGAATGATTCTTTCGAATAAAACATACAAATTTTAACTAATTACAAATTATAAATTAAATTATTCTACACGCTATCTATAAACATACTTATAATTAATTTGTCAATTAGATAAAAAAAAGTACAAATCAAAAGTAGAAATTTGAAAACAAGAGGAAAGGGGTAGTGGAAGCCTTAATCTCTTAAGACAAAGGTAATATCTCTTCTTCCTCTACTCTCGCCGTCAAATCTGCAATGTCAATCGTCACAGCTAGTTGCCCATGCCGACTAGGGCAAAATCGGGGTTAGATCTGTGTGTTTTAGCCTTATTATTGGTTCTCGCATATGGTATTTCCATTAAAGAATTCGCATACCCTAATTTGACTCCTTCAAATTTCAAATCTGTAGATGCTTCTGGGAGTTTTTGTTCTCTCGTAATGGGACATTTAAAGCAGCTATGTTCAATCCCGGTGCGCAGGGAATCAGATTCTACTTGTGCATTATCCACTGGGAATCCAACACCATTATCTCTTTTGCAAATCGTTATATGCCCGTTTCAAATTCAGGGATCATGGTTTGACTGCGAATGGTATAGTTTCTACATAAGGTTTGTTAGTCAACCCCCATTATCAACTCCAATAAATCATCAATATTTTTTTTTTCTGGCTTATAATTATGTAATCTTTGAATCTCTTAAGCTATTGCCTTGTTTTGGTATCTGTCATATTGTCCCTTCCGACAGATAGGGAAGTACATTTTGTTTCTTAAGTAGATTTCAACTTCCTACATTTGTTTGTTTCTTTAATTTGCCTCATCTTATTAATAATTTTGTTAGTCCCTTGAGCCATGTTCCCTATTTTTATTGATCAAATACCTAGTTCCTAGATATCTCATTTTTTCTATAATGATGTAGAAGTTGTTGATAATGAATAATTATTCACTATGTAAGTTGAATTGCAAGTGAAAATAAATTGGGTTTACCTTGGACTTTAGTAATTATATATCTAGGTATTTGTAGCATACTACAGATCTACTAACCATAATCATAATAATAATAAATTTACATAGTTCATCGAGCTGCTTTTTGGCTTGATGTCACTTGGTTTTTCACATTCATATTATATTTGTTCACTGCTAACTTTACCAGGACTACCTATTTTACAAGGCTATTTTTTTTTTCCAAATTACATATTACGAAAAAGCAAGAATTGACAATATAAAATGATAACAAGAGCACAAAATTTACTTGAAAATCCAAGACGGGAAAAACAGTGGGCAAAGAGGAGAAAAAACAACAGAAAAAATTCTTTGTTACTCATGGATTTTTAACTTAAGATATTTTTTTTCTTAAAGAAAGTTCAGTTGGATGATGAAAGGGGAAGGAATGTCAATTATTCTTTTATGGTATATCTGTTTAATCAGAAATGAAAGGGTTGCCTAGTATTTTTCTCCCTTCTGCCAAAAATGTAGCCATTTTGTATAATAATAATGTAAAGTAATTTATTTTTGTTTTGCTATCCCCTTTCACACTCAACTAGTAAGCTATAGGAAGGACTGATTATATATTAGCTGAAGAATTAATATAATAAGACCTACTATTAACTAAATTTATGTCCGTTTTAAGATTGCTGCTGATGAATTATATAATAAGAACTACTCTTATCTAAATTTATGTCTGTTTTAGGATTGCCAAGCTATGGTGGCTCAGCTTGAACGTTAGCTTGAAAGACTTTCTATTCCTTGATTACGGTATTATTGTCAAGTTTTACTTGTAACATCCCTGTAATTTTGATTACTTGTTACTGTTTCCCTAAAATTGTACACTGCAAGTACACGGATCGCGTTCAAGTAATAAAGTGGATCTTTTGAGTCCAAGCTGTCGATCCCTCGAGGAATGTATTCTTTAGATTACACAACCTTAATTAATTTAATTTTAACAATAAAAATAAACACAGATAATTAAAAGTATGATTTTGAAATAAGGAAATTAACTAAAAACCTACAAAATAAGAAAGTATAAAATCTTGAAAATTTCGGAAGAAAACGTGGTACACCAACTGAATTAAGAGTATACTTCTCAATGCAGTTCTGGACAACCACTGAATGAAGTGAGTCTGCAACTTCCCATTTATCGGCTCCATTATTCAAATTATAAAGCTTTACTATCTTTTTCTCGGTTCCAGTTTTCACTGTTCATCCAATTGGATATTTGATAGATCAAAGTGTTTTACTCTGGTTTATAGACTCTTTACTCGTTATCGTAGTTTTTAAATCTGTAACATCTTTTTGAGTTAAATGTTTCGTTGGTCACCGAACTTTATTAATTGTCCCATTGATCACTGAACTTTGATCCATCCAACTTCATCACTCACCCGATGAAAACCGTTAATAGACGTGCCTATGTGGAAGACGGCAAAATGAGTTGGCCAGTTAAATCACTACAAATAATAACTCTTTCACCAAATCAGCTCCCACGACAGCAAAAAAGCCTTAAACCTTACCAACACGACTTGCAATTTTCGTCAAACACGATTTAACAAAATCTTTTTATTAAGCCCCTGTTTGACCCCCATTACCTGAAAATGAAAATGGGAAAAATAGTATTTTTTAGAAAAATGAACGGTTGAAAAAGAAGAAAAGTTTTCGTTTTACGTGTAATATTATTTTATGGAAGATTGTGTGGTTGAAAATAGGAGAGAGAAAAATGTAATGTAATGTAATTTAATTTAATGGAGATCAAACAGGGGCTAAATGCCAAATCAGATTCTCCTTCAAAATCAATTGCTCCTCTCCCATTCACGAAGAACCCTAATTTCATCTCATCTAAGCTTCTTCCTCAAATCAATTGATCCCCAACGTTCACCTGAAGAGCCCTAACCCTCAAAATGGATTCGTGAAGTATGGGAACAAAGAATAGACCATTATTCTAGGTTGCAATCCCAACTGCAACTCAAGCACCCAACCTGCAAAATTGAATCGAAAGTATTTGAACAAACAATCGACCACTCTTCTATGTCGTGATCCCCAAATTCAGCTCAAGAATCCTAACCCCGATCAAATTGCGAAGTATGTGAGCTAAAAATCCGCAATTGTTCTACACACTTGAAGGCATACACATGGACGGTTCTGATGAAGGTAATTCCGCCATTTTAGTGGGCTTAGTGGAATAATTTTTTTCTGCCTCAGTTTTGGAAATTTAGATAAATAACTCATTTTTGGCTTTATTTAATAATGGATTTCTAGGTTCATATTTCTGTGCTTTTTTTTTTATTACGTAATGACACGACCCGAAAAAAATTGAAGTTGTGCGATAACTCAATTGGAAAAGTTTCTGCAATGTTTAATTGATGTGAAACCAAGCACTTAACGTTGAGTCTGTCAAACTTTAATAGAAAATGCATGATTTTTGGTTTTGCGTTTTTGATAAAGTTGAGTCTCTTATTAACAATTTTCACATTTAGCACCTTAAATGTGAGACGGTGAAATAGCAGTACATTTTGAATGTTAAAGTTGAATATTTTCTTCTTCATATGTTACTGTCCAAATGTTAATGAGTTGTAATTTTATGACAGAATTAACTATGCCGGACGAGATTAGATGTTTCTAAGCTTGATGAACTC
>NW_019265805.1:178767-187777 GCF_002742605.1 Olea europaea var. sylvestris | reverse complement strand
TATTAAGCCCCTGTTTGACCCCCATTACCTGAAAATGAAAATGGGAAAAATAGTATTTTTTTAGAAAAATGAACGGTTGAAAAAGAAGAAAAGTTTTCGTTTTACGTGTAATATTATTTTATGGAAGATTGTGTGGTTGAAAATAGGAGAGAGAAAAATGTAATGTAATGTAATTTAATTTAATGGAGATCAAACAGGGGCTAAATGCCAAATCAGATTCTCCTTCAAAATCAATTGCTCCTCTCCCATTCACGAAGAATCCTAATTTCATCTCAACTAAGCTTCTTCCTCAAATCAATTGATCCCCAACGTTCACCTGAAGAACCCTAACCCTCAAAATGGATTCGTGAAGTATGGGAACAAAGAATAGACCATTATTCTAGGTTGCAATCCCAACTGCAACTCAAGCACCCAACCTGCAAGATTGAATCGAAAGTATGTGAACAAACAATAGGCCACTCTTCTATGTCGTGATCCCCAAATTCAGCTCAAGAATCCTAGCCCCGATCAAATTGCGAAGTATGTGAGCTAAAAATCCGCAATTGTTCTACACACTTGAAGGCATACACATGGACGGTTCTGATGAAGGTAATTCCGCCATTTTAGTGGGCTTAGTGGAATAATTTTTTTCTGCCTCTGTTTTGGAAATTTAGATAAATAACTCATTTTTGGCTTTATTTAATAATGGATTTCTTGGTTCTTATTTCTGTGCTTTTTTTTATTATAATGACACGACCCGAAAAAAATTGAAGTTGTGCGATAACTCAATTGGAAAAGTTTCTGCAATGTTTAATTGATGTGAAACCAAGCACTTAACGTTGAGTCTGTCAAACTTTAATAGAAAATGCATGATTTTTGGTTTTGCGTTTTTGATAAAGTTGAGTCTCTTATTAACAATTTTCACATTTAGCACCTTAAATGTGAGACGGTGAAATTGCAGTACATTTTGAATGTTAAAGTTGAATATTTTCTTCTTCATATGTTACTGTCCAAATGTTAATGAGTTGTAATTTTATGACAGAATTAACTATGCCGAACGAGATTAGATGTTTCTAAGCTTGATGAACTCTTAATGCCATGCTTACAACTTAATGCTATTCACAAAGTTGGATTAAGCACGTTGTTGATTTTCGTTTGGAAATTTTGTGCTAGAGTATAAACAAACAGCTCATCCATTAAATATTGCCCTCATACCTTCAAGTTCCTAGATGTTAATTATGAGTAGTAAGCATAAATGTTGGTGTGTGTATTGCCAATTCATTACGATAACCATATGACTGTCTTACTGTTCGTGGCTGCAATGGCAGGTTTCCATGGCATGGAAGAATATGTGCAATTTGAGGGTGAGTCCAGTGGTGAAAACCGATGTGTTTGTTCGGGTAACTCTCAGCCCGACATTCCAATTGAAGATTTGTCTTGGGTATTGAAGGATTCACATAATCGAACAAGAGGAAGTGGAAATCTCATTCAATGTTACTATCCGCAAGGGTAAAGGTCATGTAGAAAAGAACGGGAAATAGAAGGGAAGAACTCCGTGAAATTAGACTGCCTATGTTGTTGATTTAAAAAATGTTAGAATATTCATCAAGTTGGACCAATGTTATTGTATTCGTAATGTGTTTTTAGTTATGCCGTTGTATGCACTTCTTATAAAGCTTGAATTGATTTTGTTCACCTGGGATCTTACCATTATTCGGGAAATTGAATTGATTTGATTTGATATTTTACCATGTGTAGGTATGCTTGTTGATGTTGTTAGTTTCATTCATCAAGATATTATAGAATCATTTGAAGATAGTTACAGTACTATAATATTTGTAGTCTAATTACATTACTGCTGCAGTTAAGACTTCGAAGACTTGCTTTCGTACAAGTTCCACGATGTTCTAATACCTCATTCTTCAACTAGTCGAAAGCTAATATAGTTATGGCAACAGCAACATACTGATTTCATGTAGTGCTTTAAACATAATTCATCTCAACGTCTAGTGCTTAAAATAGTTATGGAAGCAGCAACCCACTGATTTCATAAATGTGAATATGTTCTATCTCAACAACAACATTGTACCATCCCAATCTGACTTCAATTTACATGCCAAAAACAAAACTTTGGACATTACAAAATACGAAATCGGTTGAAAACTTTAGTATAGAGGTGCTTCACAATTGTTCCATCCTTGATCTGCTTCAAATTGTTGGTGTGGTATATGGCTCTACTTAACTGAGATAAATGAAGGACAAAAAGCATAAAGATGTGTCATTAAACATTAATTAAATAAACAAATAATGATAGAACTGGGAATGCAATAAAAAATAATACAGTAAAATAGAACAAATTACCAGAATTTTTAATGAAGCAAATTGTAGCTGTTTCCAAGCACAACCAGTCCCAGTTCCTATTACCATAAATGGTGGACAAAGGCAACGGATACCCCCCTTCCATTGATTGCAAACATGAATATGTTATTGGCAGTGACAGACAGATGAATTGCTGCCAAATTTTTTACTCTTCTCAGCAACACTGCAAAATTAACAATCTTTAATCCCTTCATCTCATTCGAGAGTTTAAATAGGAGGCTTTTTCTGAAATTCAGTACCTAAAACACACCTACTACCAAATTTTAATTTAGTGTTATTCATTTCATCAACAAGCAAAGTAGTTCCATCAGGATTCAAATCCTTCAACGGTCAAAGTAGTTTCATCAACAGGGCCTTTTTTCCAGTCACCTGTTTCAACAATGAGCTATCTTTATTAGAGCCAAACACAAAATACCCAACATTCACATTGGCAGAATACCCAAAATGAGTGTTAATTGGATTATGGAGAGGAATGGTATAAACATGTTTTTCCTCCATTAACGACTAGAAAGTAGTGTGTTCTTGACCATTATCGGAAAGACGAAGATGCAAACCAAAAATAAAATGAGTTATGAACAAAACCAATTTTCCATTCAAAAATCATCAATTCGTGTCCTACCATATCATGGGAAATTACCCGAATGAATTGAATGGATTTTCAGAATACAGAGACTTCATGTGAGATTTTATAGAAATGGATTTCAGGATGATAGGATTTGAGAGATTTTTGGAGAATCTTGGTTCAGATACTTAGGGTTCTTCGCGAATGGGAGGAAGTAATTTGAGAGAGATTTCACACTAATTGGGTTATAATTCTGTAAAGTCGTGTGAAATGAAATTGGTAATGCCGTGTTTGGATGCTCCATTACTAACGTGGAAGCTTAGTTGGCAAATCACTTACTACTTGGAAGGAGTTAACCGGCCACGTCATTTTTCCATTCGCCACATCAGCACGTCTATTAACGGTTTTGAACGGGTGAGTGATGGAGTTGAACGGAGCAAAGTTCAGTGGCCAATGAGACAATTAATGAAGTTCGGTGAATAAATCGTGACTAGTGTAAAGTTTGGTGGTCAATGAAACATTTAACTCCATCATTTTCTACTATATAGAGCAGTTTAGTTCAAGCTAAGTTTCTCGTTTAAGCATTTTTACTCTTGCCCTCCTTTCGTTATACTTATTAAGAGGCTGGGATTTTTAAATTCTGAAATCAAATTCTCCTCTCTTATGGTGGTTCCCTTTATTTTACTACCTTTCACAGATGTTGCCCTGTTTGCCCTTTCACCAATGCTGCCCTGCTGCATCACGGTGCAATGCACTATCTTTCGTTTCAAACTAGCCTTTTAACTCTACTCGTCGAGAAGAATTGATTATTTTTGAAAATTTTTATTGTTTCACAATAGTTTCATTGCTTTTGTTTATTTATAGTCAATGCGGCAATCTCTCTATAGGAGCTCGGAGGCTCCATTTTTGTCGCCACGTTTGGACATGTTATATTTATAAAAGAGTAATGATAATCATAGTGAGGACTATCGATAGCTATCTTACGTGACGTACACATGACATTATTTGATACATTAATATGATAATTTTTTATCGTCCTATGCATCAAAATTCAAATAACACATTGTCATGTGTATGTTATGAAGGATGACTATCAATAATTTTCACTATGAATAACATTATTTATTATAAAAGTAAAGTGTAAATTAGTTTATATTAAGCCTTTGTTTTACATCCATTATAATGAGAAATTTTGGTAATCTGTATTATGGAATAGTATTTTTTGGAAGAATTTGTGGTTAAAAAAGAAGGAAATTTTTTGATTTACTTGTAATATTATTTTATTGATGAATACATGATTGAAAAGAAAAGAGAAAAATATATTAAAATTTTAATTGGTGTTAGACAACGGCTAAATTCCCTTGATATCTAGAGAGTAAATATACTTTAGGGTAATTAGCAAAAGGCATTCCAATCGTTTGTACTCATTGTGAAAATGGTCCATATTGTTTCAAACTTGCCATTTACACTCTTATTTCAAACGTTTCTTGCAGAATCGGTGCTTTCCATCATATTTCATTAAATCTTTCAGTTAAATATGTGTAATTTGGAGCAAAAACGTGCCTATCGTTTGCTTTAATTGCGTGAATAGTTCTTATCATTTCAATTTTGACATTTGAACACTTAGATCAACATTTCTTTGCTTAAAAGATCCTTACCATCCATTTTTTCTATTATAACATTATAAAATGACTAATTTATCATCGTCTTTAGATAGACATATATATATAATGTTGTATCTAGATTTTATAATTTTTTTTAAAATTACAAATGAATTTTATGCAAAACAATTTAAAACATTCTAGTAAAAAAATTATTTTTCCAATTAACCACCTATCCCTATCTCAACCCCTATGCATATCCTCCTCCATCAACACCACCATCAAATAATTAAAAAAAAGAATTAAAAGTTTAAAAATTATTTGATGAGGAATAAGCGCCATTCGTTTTTATATTGCCCTCGTTTGCCCCCCATTACATCTCATCAAATTAAATTAAATTTTTCTTTCTTATTTTAAATCACACAATTTTCAATAAAATAATATTGGAAGTAAATCGAAAACTTTTTATTCTTTTACAACCATTCATTTTTCAAAAAAACTCTATTTCCCCCATTACAATTAAAATTAATGGGGTCGAATGGGGCCATAAATTTTTTTATTTTTATTTTTCTATGTTAATTATTATTATTATTATTATTATTTTGCTTTTATTATACTTTTAATTATATCTTTGATTAATTTTGTAGTGGTGGTGGAATGTAGGGGATGGGTGTAGGAGTTGGTGGGTTAATTAAGAATATAAAATATTTTTCTTTAATTAGAATGTTTTAAATTGTTTTTCGTGAGATTCGTTTGTACATTTTAAGAAACATGAAACTCTACATGCAAACTTTTTTGGATTAATTTCAAAAACGGTCACTGAACTTATGCAAAAATTACAAAACGGTCACTAAAGTTTAAAACTTTCAGTAACGGTCACTTAAGTTTCAGGGCGCTTTTAGAGATGGTCATTGAAGTTAAAAACTTTCAGAAATGGTCATTGAAGTTTAAAAATTTACAGAAACGGTCACTGAAGTTTAAAACCACATTTTCAATTTTTTGGGCTGCTTTTGTTGCAACATTTCGGCCACTTTTGACCATGGATTATCGTCAAATTTTGATAACGTTGGAAAGTCGACAATATTCTCTTCAATTACACCCAACATCTCCCCGTAACTCCAAGGGATTCGATGGGAAAATTGTCGCAAAAGTCGCCCAAAAAAATATTTGAGGTAAATCGTCATTAATGACACGATGTATTAAAATTGAAGATAAGAATTTGACAAAAAAAATTTAAAAATGATTGCTATAATGCGAAGTACAATTAAAATGTAGTGAAACGAATAAAATTTGTAGTACCAATCTAAATTGACATCCTTTGATAGAGGAAAAAAATTTAGGTAGGGCGGTTGCACCACGTGGCGGTGCGGTGGCCGGGGGTATGTGGGCCATCTACAGAGCTGGCGCCTCGGGGTTGGGCAATCGTACCACGTGGATGGTGCGACCGCCCCACCCAAGTTTCTCTCTTGTAGAGACAAAAAAATAAAAATAAAAAATCTAAAAATCTGCAACACATTTTTTTTGATCGAATTACATTGGCTATATGCTAACAGAAATGTAATACAAAAGAGGCAAATAACAGAAACTACTTCAAAACATTATTGTTCATTTAATTACTGATTCAAAGCTCCAGATTTGCATTTGGCCTAAACTTGCTCAATTTGCTTTATCTCCTGCGATTCTAAGTCTGGTTCCTCGTCAATATTTATTGTTGTAGTCATATATATGTTAAGTATAAGAATTGTTGGCAGTAGAAGTTGAACACTCTACTTAAAACTCCTCCACGTGCTAGAGATACAAGCAGTGCATAAGGAGAGCAGCTTAATTATGGGTAGATATACCAAAAGACATCTTGTGGGAAGAATACTGAGGCCAAGAAACAAACCAATTGGGAAACTGAGTAATTCTCGACTTGAATGCGTATGTATCCCATATCAACTTGAGGTGTCAATGGAAATGAAGGAGGAGAGAAAGAAGAAGCTAGCGAGAAGCCAAAACTTGATCCAACTAAAGTTTCCAATTACTATACCAAATGGATCCAACTGAAGTTTCCAATTACTCCTATTCGTTGTAAACATATTGAAACCATATACAGCCATGCCTTGGGAATGGAATCCATTTGGTATAGTAATTGAGAACTTCACTTGGATCAAGTTTTGCTAGCTTTTTCTTTCTCTTCTCCTTCATCTCCATTGAAATCCAATTGACACCTCAAGTTGATATGGGATACATACGCATTCAAGTCAAGAATTACTCAGTTACCCTATTGGTTTGTTTCTTGGCCTCGTTATTCTTCCCTCAAGATGTCTTTTGGTATATCTACCCCATAATTATGCTGCTCTCTTTATGCACTGCTTGTATCTCTAGTACGTGAAGAAGTTTTAAGCAGAGTGTTCAACTTCTGCTGCCAACAATTCATGTTCTTAACATATATATGACTACAACAATAAATATTGACAAGGAACCAGACTTAGAATCGCAAGAGATGGAGCAAATTCGGAAAGTTTAGGCTAAATGCAAATTTGGAGCTTTGAATCAATAATTAAATGAACAATAATGTTTTGAAGTAGTTTCTGTTATTTACCTCTTTTGTATTACATTTCTGTTAGCATATAGCCAATATAATATAATCCGAGCAAAAAAAACATGTTTCAGATTTTTTATTTTTTGTCTCTATCAAAGGATGTCAATTTATATTGGTACTCCAATTTTTATTCGTTACATGACATTTTAATTGTACTTCACGTTATAGCAATCATTTTTTTTTATTTTTTTGGAGTTAAATTCTTATCTTCAATTTTTCATTAATTAGTACATCTCTTCATTAATGATGATTTACTTCAAATATTTTGTTCTATGCTTTGAGACGAGGAGAGAATACTTTTCGTAATTAATTATTTATTATTTAAAATATGATAAAAAAAATATCTCGTTGTACGCTATTTATTAAAATACAGAATGAAATATATACCGGTTTGGATTCGATAACGTTCAATTCCATTTTCTCCTTTTCAAAATCTTCCAGCCTGAGCTAGAAATCGTGCAGTCGACTGCATCAAGCCTCAAGCCATAGTCGTTAAAACATTCCAGCTATGATGGAGCTACATGCCACTCCATCTCGATCTCCCCTGATCTCGATTTTAGACTGAACACTGGGCCAAAATCTGGCCTCGGTACTCCCACCACCACCAAGGCCTCGGTAGCAGCGGTGTTGCGACCTACGCGCCACTCGATCCCGACCCCCATTGGTCTCGGAGGACCCACCTGGGCCAAGATCTGGCCTCGGTGCCCCTTGGTCTTGGCGTACCAACCTGGGCCAAGATTTGGCCCCGGTGCTCCCACTGCCACTGAGGGTCCTGTAGCAGCGGCGATGCGACCTACATGCCACTCAATCTCGATCTCCCTTGATCTCTACAGACCATGAAAGAAATTGTACATTGGAGTGATGTATTGAAGTCATATATTGTCCTTGAGATGATTGCTTTCTTTTGGTTGGCTTCAATTTCTACAGGTTTCCAATATTTTTCCCATTGAGGACGCTAGTTTGTGTGACTCCATGTACTCATTTGGAGGTCCATTTTTGGCGTTGTTGTGGTTTTACAAGGCAACTCGCTTAACTGGTGGGTTAGCCTATTTTGTATGGAAAATTCAACTTATTCGCATTATTCCTTTAAGTGCTAGTTTTATGCTTTTTCTGCATCATTTCCCTTTTTTTCTTTTTTTTTTATTTCCTACCTTCGTTGTTTTACGTAAGATATGGAATGAAGTATATATGTCAGAGAATCGAGAAGTCCTTATATTTTGTACTCGTCTGGGTCCATGTCTGATTCCGAAAAGGTTAACTGTAAAATCAGTGGGTTATAGAAGTAAAACTTGTTGGAGGAAAGATGGGTTTACTAACTTGGATTGACTAAGGCTTTTAAGAGGACAACACTAATAGGAAGAAGGAAGTGAAAAAAGAGGAAACTTGTATTTCTCAAATTCAAGACTTTACACACTTTTTGGCTTGTTACAAAATGGAGGGCACTACCCCTTTATATAGTGTTTACAAGAAGATTCTAGTCCACATATTTTCTAGAGACACCTAGACCACATATCAAGATATTTTCCTAGAATTCTCTAGATATTCTTTATAAAACTACATATCTTACTTAGATATTTATATAGATATTTCTAGTAGATATTTATATAGATTTTTCTAGATAATGCTTCTAGAAATGCTATGCATGTTGGGTCTTTTAATTGATTTGGGCCTATAAGCAAAATCCTTAAGCCCATATTATTTAGTCCAAAAATCAAGTTTACTACTCAACATCCCCCCTTAAACTTGATTTTGACACTCCAAGTAGAGTTCTTAACTTGCGGAACACATCATGCTTGAGTGGCTTAGTGAGAATGTCAGCGATCTGCTCCTGGGAGGTTACATATTTCAGCTGCACTTCTTTCTTTGCAATACTTTCTCTTATGAAGTGATATCTTGTATCAATAT
>NW_019265805.1:157587-176900 GCF_002742605.1 Olea europaea var. sylvestris | reverse complement strand
AGAAATTGGCAAGGATGTATGAAGTGAAAGATCCAAATGCCATATTTGTTTTTAAGTTCAGGACGCACTTTGGTGGAGGCAATTCCACTGGTTTTGGCTTGATCTATGATTCTGTTGAGAGTGCAAAGAAATACGAGCCAAAATACAGGCTCATCAGGGTAATTCCTGTACCTCATTTAAACTTTCAGTGTTGTTTATATTATACTGGTAAATGGACATTTAAGCGAGTGGCAAATTCATTAGCATGGTCGGTTCAACGTCTTTCGGGATGGTGAATATTCAATTGTTAGTTGTACTAGGATGACACTTTTCTGAGGTGTAGACGCTAGTAGTTTTTTATTTTTACTTTACCCTGACACTTGAAGCATATTAAGTACATAGGCTTCTTACATGGATCATTCCTTCATTATGTATATGGTTATTACCATTTTGCTTCATGCTCTGCCCTGGCATTGAAAGTCTAAATAAAGATGGTGAGTTGTTAGTGGTATGTGACAATCGAGCTTCCTCTTCTTTTAGGAAGAATTTCCGTTGAAGTAATGGATACACTGGCAATTTGTATACTTGCTGCTGAAGATTATCATTAATCTCTATGGGCACAAAGTGAATCAAGATTTGTTTTTTGGTTGGTGGTTTTGATCCATCTAATTTTGGAATGTCCTTTTGGTCCTAGGATACGCTGAAAAATACTGGTCAAGAAACAGAGAATATAGGTTGGGAATTACTTAACTCTCTATGTCGCACCCGATATTATTTCATATGATTTAATTATCACAGGTTTGATACGAAAGGCGAGCGACGTCTTCTCTGCACAACTCCAATGATCACTCACATTGGGTCGGGCTCAAGGGTTTTCTTGGCAATGCTGTGGCAAAAAGATCCATTGCCAGATGCAAGCTGGAGCAGATGACCCAAAATCTGTTGTATACTAGTTAAATTAAGAGTATAATTTTGAATGCAGTTCTGGACAACCACTGAATAAAGTGAGTATGCAACTTCCCATTTACCAGCTCAATTGTTCAAACTATAAAGCTATACTGTCTTTTTCTCTGTTCCTAGTTTACACCGTTCGTCCAATTGGATATTGATAGATCAACGTGTCTATTACTTCATTGAACCGTCCAGTTTGTCATTTGGATGTGGAATTTACAATAAAATAATACTATCATAGCCAACACCAATTACAATACTGCCCTTATAATAGTTTTGAATTAGGAATCGGCAAGTTGAGAAGAAGGGTGAAATTGTAAATGTATTTCCAACGGTCAAGGTAGCACACACGACTTCAGCAATTGGCAGAAAATGAGAAGGGGCTGAAATGGAAGCTAAATAAGACGGTGCAACACGAAAGACTCAAATTCCTTTCTTTTACATCCTCTGAAAATGTACCTCTTTTGGCACATCACCACCAAATCCGTTACAGGAGTGGACTTGCAAGTATGCCTTCGTTAGCACATTACTCATCAAAATCCGTGTGACAATACGCCAACAGAGAGAATTATGGGTCTCATTCCCAATTCTCGACTTCAACACAAAGCATAGTATAAAGATATACTAGATGCCGTTATAATGGAATTTAATATAATATACCATTGCAATGGTAGTTGGGAAACTACATCACCTTATAAAGAAAGAAGCAGTATGTTACTATTAAATCACCTTAAAAACAAACTGAAGTTTAAAAGTACCTAATAACAAATCTACTAGTTTGATAATTTGAAAGGATAACAAATCTACTAATTTCATAATTCTAAAGGAAAAAGAGAGAGATACAAAAAATGAATAGATAGGGTCAAGACTAAGTTTGTAAGTTTGTTGCAATAATGGACACATATTTATAAGGTTTAAAAGAAGCATTACAATCTGAATAAAATAGACCCTTACAAAGTAAATAAGATTTATCTAAGTATCTTGATAAGACTAAATCGGCATCAATAATTATCTCATAGTTGTATACAATATTCTCCTCATTAAAAACCTAATTTGACAAAAACTCAGTGGGACAAAACTACGAACACAAACGAAAGAAGTGTACAAATAATTATAACAAACTATGTATTAATAAATACTTCCTCATTAATATTGTGTCATGAAAATCCAATGGGACAAAACTTGATTGACAAAGAAAAGTGTACATCTACTCCTTTGATTTAAATAAATAAAAATTCTTGTATCGACCGTCTATGTCTTGTACGTCACTGTTTTAAATATTTCAATTCTGGTAAAATATGTTTCATTTTGTCTTGTTAAAGCATACAAGTAATATTGTTTTCATAGAAGATTTTTATCAATCTTTGTTTGATTTTAGACAACATGATGATCCAATGAAAATTAGATTGTGTTATTGCTCTCTTCTAGAGTCATCGGCAATTTGTAACATATAAGAATATTATTTTGAGAGTAAATGTCTAGTGGGTTTTAGACATCTATTACACAAAGAATATGCCACGTTAAAACCATACTAGAAAAATCATGTGCAAAAAATCCCAATAAAGGAAAAATAGTACATTTTTCTTTAAAGTATACTAAAAAAGTTGTCTCATTAGAAATCTCATCATGAAATTCAATGAGACGAAATCTTGATTTAAAAAAAAAAAAAAAAGTACAACACATTTATTCCTCCTCAAAATAATATTACTTGAATTATATGTTTCAGTCATATTAAATTCTTCAAGGATAACATTAATAGTGATGCCAATCACATTTCAAATTTCATGCATCGTGATGATAACAATATATTGACTTGTGATTGCATTCACTATGGCGAAATTTATTATGTTGAAAAGTCGTGCATTACATATTACGCTTCATTTTTCTTATTTACTTTTTGCATGGGTATATACATTTAGGTCCTCGAACTTTAGGTCCAAATGCTTTTGGTTTCCCTAATAAGTTCAGTTTTAATAAGATTGCATTCTTAATTTTGCTAATCATTTCTTCAATCAATATGCTCAACAAATTTATTTCGATATATTTGCTATTCATAATATGAAGTGGTATATTATGTACAAAAGTATTGTCGACAACTTTTTCTTTTCTTTTCAATTCTATTTCTTTTTCATAATGACATAATTTAATGAGAGACGTCCAAGAATATACGCTTCCTAATTAGGATAAACCTCTTTTCTTCTTCTTGTTTTTTTTTTCTTTTTTTCTTTTTTCTCTTTTCTTTTTTGTTTTTTTAAGAATCAAATGTCACAAAGTTTCAACATATTATTTATGCGTTGCAATAGTTTAGTCTTTCTAAGATAACAATACGGCATTGAATGTCTATAGTTGGTATATGAGATTTTAGTAATTTCTTATATGCCAGAAATGTATTTTGCAATTGAATTATTTTTTCAGATTATCAAGTGCAAGGATATAGACAGCATAATATGATGCATTGTGTAATATTTTCAGCTACCAATTTCTTCCCTTAATATTGAGAGAATTATTTAATTAAATTGACGTGAGCAAACTGTGTTATAAAATATCAACCTTGAGAGTTTAGAATATTTTGTAAGGGTTCAAAATAAAATTAAATTCTCATCATTCTTTAATAACTATCCCATTGCACTATGGTATATATATTGCACATTAGAAAATCATTAGATGAAAAATATTAGGTTCTAACCATAAATGAAAAGTTAGGCTCTAACTTTGACATTGGCTTGGTGCATAATGTGTCATTATCTAAACATAAATGGAAAGTACTTTGTTTTTAACAATAATAGTTAAGAAATTAATTGGAGGTATTTAACAATCAATTGTGTTAAACAATTTATTGTCATCCCAATCAACATTTATCAAAATATTAATTTGGATGTAGATTTACTAACATTGACATGATACATTGTCTTGATGGTATAATATAAAATTTAAGCTAATAATTTAAAATTTAATAAAAGAATTTGCAAAGTTCAGGTGCAAACACAATGCAATCATCTAGTAAATATATTTATCACACACAATTATAACTAGATGGTCAACATGCCCTATTTAATTTCAAGATTATTGATATTTAGTTCTAACTTTATCTAGTGATGATCAAGACCAATTCGTAACACATGGAAAAAGTATTATTTAGGAATTCATTAGATTGAAGAATTTATAGTTCTTCTGAATATTCATTTGAATTCTTAATTTTGCATTATTATTGATCAAGTGATGAACCAAATAATAATGTCAAGCAATAATATATTCAATAATTGAACTTCTTGTTCAATGCAATGTTTATTTCAAATATACCAATGTCGATATAGTATCAATCATGACAAATATTTTAGAAACTTGGTAGGTTTCTTACTAATTTAGTACTAAGTTATTATCAATAGTATTGAAGTGGAGGGTTTCTTCAAACAACAAGGAGTGGGTCAACTATTCAATCAAATGATATTGAGCATATTTCCAGGAAGTTTATTCTCCCACATAATGCAATATTGACTCTTCTAGAGTATCAAAGCAATATTCTTCTTTAATATTAATATAAATAAATTTTTGCTTCTTTAAATGCAGTATAGTTAAAATTCAAGATCAATACAATATTTTACATTGAAGTGTATAAATTCATAATTATCCAAGAATAACTACAGAATATTGTTAAAGAATATTACTGTATAACATTACGATATTTCGAGATCAATAATATAATATTCAAAATAAAAATTTGCGATTTTTTAGAAAAAATAAAATATTGTTCAAAGGTATTAATATAATATTCCCATAAAATATTGTTTTAAACATAGATATTAAAGAATGATGAGAATATAAGTTTATTTTGGTCCGCCAATTAACTTTCTTAGCGAATGATTGATCGAGAAAATCTTAGAAACATGAGTCTTAATTAAAGTCAAGCCAGATACGGTATTGAAGCACAAATTGGATAACTAAAAAGGGGGGGGGGCTATATTATTTGGATCGGACTGAGGTTGCCCAGTTGAAACAGGGGTGCCACTAGGCACCATATGAAAAAGGAGAATCCCTGCGAGGGAGAGTGCTATGATTCTACCTTTAGATGTTACTCTCCCTTTTCCCTTTTCATACGAAAAGGGAGAATGTTGTTTCTCCTTTTTCCCTTTTCATAAGAAAATGTTATTGTCCCTTTTCCCTTTCATTCTGAAAGGGAGAGTGCTGTGAAATTTCACTTGGATCAAGTTTTGGCATCTCACTAGCTTTTTCTTTTTCTTCTCCTTCATCTCCATTGAAATCTCATTGACACCTCAAGTTGATATGAGTTACATACGCACTCAAGTCAAGAATTACTCAGTTTCCCTATTGGTTTGTTTCTTGGCCTCACTGGTACAAGATATCTTTTGGTATTTCTACCCCATAATTATGTTGCTCTCCTTATGCATTGCTTGTATCTCTAGCATGTAGAGGAGTTTTAAACTGAGTGTTCAGCTTCTGCTACCAACAATTCCTGTTCTTACCATATTTATGTCAACAACAACAAACATTGATGATTAACCAAACTTAGAATTGCAGGAGATAGAACAAATTCAGCAAATTTAGGCCAAATGCAAATCTGGAGTTTTGAATCAGTTGGCCCTTTGCCGGTAATTAAAGATAGGTATTTGGAAAGAACAATTATGTTCTAAAGTAGTAAATTTCTATTATTTGCCTCTTTCGTATTAGCATATAGCCCATGTAATTCGAGCTAAAAAAACATGTCTTAAAGTTTTAGATAGGATGAAAGAACCCTTTCGGGTGGTTTTATTTTTATTTTTTGTCTCTACTAAGGGATGCCAAGCTTTATTTTAGGACGGTTATATTGGTATTACAATTTTTATTGGTTACACTACATTTTAATTGTAGTTAAGGTTCTTAATTTTTGCTTATTATTGCAATTTTTTAGTCAAAGTATCTAATTTTGGTTGGCCTTCCATCCTTAGCCAGAAGTCATCCTTGTATTATGCAACATACTTGGTTCGGTTCTTAAAAGCCATTTCAAATTAAGAAGGTCTAAAAATCAAGACTCGTGTTTCTAAGATTGATAAAAATTAAGGTCTAATTTTTGCTTATTATTGCCATTTCAAAAGCCATCATGTTGTCTAAAATCAAACAAAGATTTATAAAAATCTTCTATGAAGACAATATTACTTTTATGCTATAACAAGACAAAACGAAACATATTTTACCAGAATTGAAATATTTAAAATAATGACGTACAAGACATAGATGACTCAATACAAGAATTTTTATTTATTGAAATCAAAGGAGTAGATATACTCTCTCTTTTTTTTTCTCTTTTTTTCTTTTTTTTTTTTCAATCAAGTTTTGTCTCATTGGATTTTCATGACATGGTATTAATGAGGCAATATTTTATTACTACAAATTTTGTTGTAATTTTTTGTACACTTTTTTTGTTTGTGTTGGTAGTTTTGACCCGACTGAGTTTTTGTCAAACTAGGTTTTTAGTGAAGAGAATATTGTAAAACTATGAGATAATTATTGATGCCTATTTAGTCTTATCAAGATACTTAGATAAATCTTATTTACTCTGTAAGGGTCTATTTTATTTAGATTGTAACTCTCCTTTTAAACTATATAAATATGTATCCATTACTGCAACAAACTTACAAACTTGAGTCTTGACTCTATCTATTCTTTTTTTGTATCTCTCTCTCTTTTTCCTTTAGAATTATGAAATTCGTAGATTCGTTATTCTTTCGAATTATCAAATTAGTAGATTTGTTATTAGGTACTTTTAAACTTCAGTTTGTTTTTAAGGTGATTTAATAGTCACCCGTTGTTTCCTTTAAATTTGTAATGGTCACATGCTGTTTCATTTTTTTTTGATAAGGTGATGTAGTTTCCCAACTACCATTGCAATGGTATATTATATTAAATTCCATTATAACGGCATCTAGAGCCTGTTTAGGAAGGATTTTTTACTCCAAAAAATTGATTTTTTGATTGTTATTTCACTATTCGAACCGTAATTTTTGACTTTTTTTTTTCACAGGTGGACCTCATTTTTCTTCTAACGGTCAAAAAATCAATTCTCAAAATTCCTCTCAAAGGGAGCCCTAGTATATCTTTATTCTATGCTTTGTGTTGAAGTCGAGGATTGGGAATGAGACCCATAATTTTGACTCTGATGGAGTAGATTGTTACTCGGATTTTGATGAGTAATGTGCTAACGGAGGCATACTTGCAAGTCCACTTCTGTAATGGATTTGGTAGTGATGTGCCACAGAGGAACATTTTTAGAGGAAATAAAAGAAAGGAATTGAGTCCCGACTTTTACGTTGCACCGTCTTATTTATTAAGGTATGTATTTATATATCGACAAGTAACCAATGTCTAATACTTCTGCCATCTGTGAATAATCACAAATAAAATAGATTCATAGGTCTGATATCTTGTATAGAACTCATATATATATATATATATATATATATATATGAGAAGATTTAATATAAACTCAATTACTCTCTAATTTTATAATATAACATATCCAAACTTCGTGACAAAAATGGAGCCTCCAGGCTCCCGGAGAGAGATTGCCACATTGACTATAAATAAACAAAAGTAATCTTCAACAATATTCAATTTCTTCCCAACGAGTAGAGTTAAAAGGATGGTTTGAAACGAAGGATAGTGCATTACACCGTGATGCAGTAGGGCAGCATTGGTGAGAGGGCAAACATGATAATGAGTAAAAAGACTATCCACAAATTGGACGAACAGCGAAAATTGGAACAGAAAAAAAGACAGTAAAGCTTTATAGTTTGAACAATGAAGCCGGTAAATGGGAAGTTGCATACTCACTTTATTCAGTGGTTGTCCAGAACTGCATTCAAAATTATACTCTTAATTTAACCAGTATACAACAGATTTTGGGTCATCTGCTCTAGCTCGCATCTGGCAATGGATCCTTTTGCCACAGCATTGCCAAGAAAACCCTTAACCCCGACCCAGTGTGAGTGACCAATGGAGTTGTGCATAGAAGACATTACTCACCTTTCGTATCAAACTTGTGAGAGAATAATAATAATCATTTTCCGCAGCAAGTATACAAATTGTCAGTATATCCATTACTTGAGGCTATCCAACATAAAAATTTATTTAGATAATTATCATATTATTTAAATTAAACATCACAAATACATTGCAACAGATAATATTTTAGGATTCCAAAGTGGAGATGATTATCTGACCAGTTAATAGCACCAACTCTATTTTATTATTGGTCTCTGGGGCTGTTTGGGGGCCATTAATTTCGGTCAAAAATTAATTTTGGGACCGTTGCCAATTATTGTTCTGATAGCCTATGTAACTTGCACAGAGAAAATGGCTTTTTCTTTTCCATTACCTGTCCTTTGACTTTTCAACAGATTTTTGGTAACTTTTTGAATTGTTTTGATACAAAGGGTAAAGTTGAAATTTTATGCCTTTTGAATTCAAATTTGCAATAAAAAATGGCGTGTTGGTCCCACGTTGATGTGATGGAAAAAATGCATTATGGATAAAAATGGGGATCAAACAGGGGCAAATTTAATTTGAACTTTTTGTCACTTTTCAATCACTTTTTAACATTTTCAGTACACAATCAAGGATCAATAGATGCTATACAGAATGGAAAAGCTGGGGAAAACAGGGAGGCGGTGACAGAAACCCCACAAATATGGGTTTCCTAGCTTTTCCCGTACAAAATATGCTAACCCACCAGTTAAGCGAGTTACCTTGTAGAACCACAACAACACCAAAAATGGACCTCCAAATGAGTATTTGGTGTCACACAAACTGGCGTTCTCAATGGGAAAAATATTGGAAACCTGTAGAAATTGAAGCCAACCAAAAAAGAGCAATCATCTCAAGGACAATATATGACTTCAATAAATTACTCCAATTTACAATTTATTTCATGGTCTGCCGAGACCAGGGGGGATAAAGATCGAGTGGCATGTAGGCCGCAACGTCGCTGCTACGGGAGCCTCGGTGGCGGTGGGAGCACCGCGCCAGATCTTGGCCCAGGTTGGTCAGTCGAGACCAATGAGGATCGAGATCGAGTGGCATGTAGGTCCAACGCAGCTGCTCCGGGAGCCTCGGTGGCGGTGGGAGCACCAGTGCTAGATCTTGGCCCAGTGTTCAGTCTAACACGAAGAGTCGTACTTGGTCCGCCGAGACCAAGGGGGATCAAGATTGTGTGTCGTGTAGGTCGCAACGCCGCTGCTACAAGAGCCTCGGTGGCGGTGGGAGCACCGGTGCCAGATCTTGGCCCAGTGTTCAGATCTTTATGGAGTGGCATGTAGCCCTGTCGTAATTGAACTGTTTTAACGACTATGGCCTGAGGCTTGATGCAGTCGACTGCAAAATCTCCAGCTCATGCTAGAAGACTTTGAAAAGTAGAAAATTGAAGTGAACGTTATTGATCCAAACCGGTATATATGTCATTCTATATTATAATAAATAGCGTACGATGACTTTTTTTTTTTATCATATTTTAAATAAATATATAAGTACTAAAAATATTTTTCGTCATCTCAAAGCATAGAACAAAATATTTGAAGTAAATCATCATTAATGACAAAATGTATTAATTAATGAAAAGTTGAAGATAAAAATTTGATGAAAAAAATTAAGAAAATGATTGCTATAACGAGAACTACAATTAAAATGTAGTGCAACTAATCAAAATTATAGTACCAATATAAATTGACATCCCTTGATAGAGGCAAAAAAATAATTAAAAAAAATCTGAAAATCTAAAACACGTTTTTTTGCTCTAATTATATTCGCTATAGGCTAACAGAAATGTAATACAAAAGAGGCAAATAACAAAAATTTACAACTTCAAAACATTATAGTTCTTTCCATATAACTATAGTTAATTACTGATTCAAAGCTTCAAATTTGCATTTGGCCTAAACTTGCTGAATTTGTTCAATCTCATGCGATTCTAAGTCGGGTTCCTCATCAATATTTATTGTTGTGGTCATATATATGTTAAGAACAGGAATTGTTGGCAGCAGAAGTTGAACATTTTGCTTAAAACTCCTCCATATTCTAGAGATACAAGTAGTGCATAAAGAGAGCAGCATAATTATGGGGTAGATATACCAAAAGACATCTTGTGGGAAGAATAGTGAGGCCAAGAAACAAACCAATAGGGAAACTGAGTAGTTCTTGACTTGAATGCGTATGCATCCCATATCAACTTGAGATGCCAATGGGATTTCAATGGAGATGAAGGAGAAGAGAAAGAAAAAAGCTAGTGAGAAGCCAAAACTTGACCCATGTGAAGTTTTCAATTACTATACCAAATGGATCCCATTCCCAAGGCATGGCTATAGATGATTTCAGTATGTTTACAACTAATGGGGTAGCGTGTCTTAGATCAAAGTATGACATTATTCTTACCTGAAAGATTGTTAAGAAAGAGAAATTAAGGAGAGGTAATGAATTGCAGAATTCTTGGTTTTTGGTTTGAGAGAGTGATGAATTCCAGAATTCTTGGGGTTTTGGTTAGAGAGAGAAATTAAGGAGAAGTGATGAATTGAAGAATTCTTGGTTTTTGGTTGGATAGATTGCAGAATGCTTGGATTTTGGTTAGAGAGAGAAATTAAGGAGAAGTGATGAATTGAATATGAAGATGATACTTGCTTTGAGCAGCATGATATATCCCTATATATAAGAAAATTGGAAGTTTCATGGAAACATCCATTTTTTTCTGAAACTGTTTTCATTAATGATGCTTGCATTGAGCAGCATGATATATCCCTATATATAAGAAAATTGGAAGTTTCATGGAAACATCCATTTTTTTCTGAAACTGTTTTCATTTTCACACTAGTGGATGTTTCCATGAAATCTCATTGACACCTCAAGTTGATAGGGGATACATACGCATTCAAGTCAAGAATTACTCTTTCCCTATTGGTTTGTTTCTTGGCCTCACTATTCTTCTTAGGCTGTAAGCAAAAATCGACAAATCGAAAAATTGAATCGAAATCGCATTTTATAAACCGTCGGTTTGGTGCCACGTGAACCCGATCAACGAAATGGTTTTGACCCAAACCAAACCGGTCAAAATGGTTTGGTTTAGGTTTGAGAATTTTAATTGCGGTTTAAAACCAAATCGGACCGGCGAAAAAATATATAAAAATAAAAAAAATGAAGAAATGAATTTTTTTGGAAATTCATCCAAATATGTAAAATTTAATAGTTTTGTCATTTGTGGGTATTTTAGTCAATTTCTAATTTTCTAATACAGATATATTATTATTATTATCATCCAATAATCCTAATATATATATATATAATAATCTCAAGACTAACATAATTTATCAAAAGTCATTTTCCTCTTCAAAATTTAAATGAACTCCCAGCCGACATCCAACACAGTCTTGAGCCATCGGCACCACACACTTCTTTTTTAGATTTTTCACGCCTCTTCAAAGTTGAATAGTAATCTATTATACCAAATCCGAGACAAAGAGATCCTAAACATTCGGTGATAATATTTGCTACGAATAAAGTTTCAGATCAATAATTTTTTTTGGAACAAATTAAGGTAAGAATCTGAAATTAAATGCGTTTCGTAACATCAAACAAACGTAAACTTGTGTAATTGTTATGTTTAGATATTATAAACAATTGCTTTATTATTGTGGTTGGTTATTCTCTTTGTCTAATCAGTATCCTTTATTCAGATATGATGATCAAGAGGTCTTATTGAACATCATTATATTTTTTGGCCCTTATATCTAATTTAATAGACTTGTACTGTAACATTATTATATCGTTATTAGCCTAAAAAAGATGAACAAAAAAAAAAAAACTACGTTTTAGTTTATTGTAATTTTTCTTTGATCTAGTTGGTATTTAAATTTATAGTAGATATATTTAGTCTCGTTTGAGCCATATTTTCCATATCATCGTAACAAGAAAATTGATCGTTGGAGAGGAGGCTGGGTCCCACACATGAAATAACAGGTCAACAAAGGAGGCTGGACTTGTGGGATAATGATCCAAATTTTCATTTTTTTGTTCCAGAAATTTGGTTCAAACAGGGGTTTAGTTTGTCTTAGATTTATTACTAGTAAGATATAAATATATATTTAATTCAATGAATTAATGATATAAAAGTAGACGGAAAAAATATATATGACGAAATCGGCTGTTTAAAATCAGACCAAACCGTTAGGTTTAGGTTTGAGTTTTTTTCAAACCGTTTAAAATGGTTTGGTTTAAGTTTGGGTTTCTTTCAAACCGGTTTGGTTTGAAAATCTGTCAAAAATCGGTAAAATAGGATCGCTTACACCCCTAATTCTTCCCACGAGATATCTTTTGGTATACCTACTCCATAATTATGCTGCTCTTCTTATGCACTGTTTATATCTCTGGCACGTGGAGGAGTTTTAAGCTGAGTGTTCAACTTGTGCTGCCAATGATTCCTGTTCATACCATATTTATGACAACAACAACAACAAACATTGTTGATGAAGCAGACTTAGAATTGTAGGAGATAGAACAAATTCAGCAAATTTAAGCCATATGCAAATTTGGAGCTTTGAATCAGTTGGCCCTTTGCGGATAATTAAATATAGGTACTTGGAAAGAACAATTATGTTTTAAAGTAGTAAATTTCTATTATTTGCCTCTTTTGTATTATATTTCTGCTAGCATATAAAAAAACATATCTTAAAGTTTCGGATAGGATGAAAGAACCCTTTCGAGTGGTTTGTTCATTTTTTTCTGTCTCTACTAAGGGATGCCAAGTTTTATTTTAGGACGGTAATATTGGTATTGCAATTTTTATTAGCTACACTACATTTTAATTATAGTTAAGGTTCTTAATTTTTGCTTATTATTGCAATTTTTTTCGTCAAACTCTTATATTCGACTTTTTAATTAAGCCCATATTTGAGCCACATTCTAGGAAAAATGCATTATTCATGTCAAATCGATGAAAAATGTATGGTTAAAAAATAATGAAAAGTTTTAAATTTACGTGTAATATTATTTTATTGAAAAATTTATGGTTGAAATGATGTCAAATCACTATTAAATAATGTATTTTTTTGAAAATAATGTGGCTCAAACAAGCCCTAATTAATACATTTCGTCCTTGATAATATTTTACGTCAAAAAATTTTGTTTCTCTACTTTGAAATTAGGGAAATATATTTTTCGTACTTATTTATTTATTTATTTGAAATATAATGAAAAAATACGTTGTTATACGCTATTTAATAAAATATAGAATGGCATAATTTCGTCGCTAACCCACTAAATTAATAATGTGTCCAATGGCTCTTTACTTTTCAATTTACAAATTGAGCCCTTGGCCAGAATAAGGGAAATTAAGCCCCCATTTGGTACCCATTTTTTTCTAAAATGTATTTTTTCTCTCTTCTTTTCAATTACACATTCTTTATTAAAATAATATAACACGTAAATCAAAATTTTTTCCTTATTTTTCAACTATACATTTCCCATCAAATTACTATTCTAAAATACATTTTTACATACAAATGACTCTCAAACACCCCCTAAATGAAAAATAAAAACTTAAAAGTTATAGAACTTTCACTTTCATTTTCCCGTTTTCAAAGTCTTCAAGCCTAAGCAGCAGTTCGTGGACTGCATCTCCACGGCGTAAGCCTCAAGCCATTGTCGTTAAAATAGTCCAGCTACGACATCTCGTAGTCGCAGCAGCATTGCGACCTATGTGCCACTCGATCTCGATCCCCATTGGTCAAGATCTGGCCCCAGTGCTCTCACCGCCACCAAGGCTCCCGTAGCATCCGATGAATGCCGTAGAGGCAGGCGCAGTGGTAGTCGCTTCCGATGGCTGCAAATCTTCCTGCATTGGTGGTAAGAGCCTTGGGCCGCCTCCTGCTGTATGAAAGTCTTTTAGATTCTTCTCAAATACTGGAGATATTCAATTAAGCCTCGCATTGAACCAGGGGGCACCTCTCCATCGTTATGAATACTGTCTCTTCCTTGTCTTTCGCCTACGTAGGACGCACTACGCAGATATTCTAAAACGAGCATAATTGGGATATTATGTTGAGCACGGAATTAGAGGCAGCCTTTGTTTGTTCTCATAAAATCTCAGTGCTACTTCGTCCATGAGATGTTAGATAAATTGTCTAAACCAAAATTCAACCTCCAACTATGACTTTTGAGGCTTCTGGGTACACCGCAACCTCCAGCCTCTAGCAACTATTGTCGAGGCAGCTCCAACGCACCCTCACCTCCAGCTTCGGCTGTTGAGGCACTCTTGGTGCGGGACAGGCACCAGAATTGTGCCACAATGGAGGGACTGGTCATGGGAGTCGGAAGGAAACCCAAAATATTTATTAAAACTTGCCGAGATCAGTATTGGTTTCAACATGCTCTCTAGAAATTCAGATCGTGGCTCCTTGCAGGCAGCTTAGAGTACACCACCTATGTTGCTGAATTAAATTCCTCATCCACATTGAAAGAGGTTTCCTCTTGCTTAACAAGTTGTTAGGTGTGAAACTGGGCTGCTTGAATACTGTCATCCTCAAAGTGCTAAGATGCTGAGCAAATGTCAGAATCTAGGGATCCACATATTCATCTACATAGTAACAACTTCCAGGCTCGTTGATGTACCTCGTTGGAGTCACTTGGTGAGGCAAAGCTGCAAACTAGGCTTGTTGATGGAGAAAATGAGGCGAATCTGTGAACTAGATTCGTTGACGAAGAAAGGCTCACCAAGGTGGTTCGTAGAAAAGGGGCTATTGGGGTCAGGTTCTCAAGGCTAGCAAATAATTATGATGAGGCCCTCTGGTATGATATTAGTAAATACATCGCCCTTAAACATAACTTTTTTCTCATAACTTAATCTCTCGGAATTTCTATATGAGGCAGTTCAACATGAAATACACGAGTTTGAGTAAAATGTGAAAAAAAAACTAGCTATTGTCTATTGATCCTTGAGGAAACATACTCAGATGAGGATTCCTATTAAACAGGAAAGGCCCACATGTTTACTATCATATTTAGGAGCCATGCTTAGTGCTGGACAAAAATGTAGATTACTATGGAAAAAATTTTAACGTCTTTTTATTGTTTAATTAGTACTATAAATCGAGCTAATGAAAAATGTTCAGAGCTAAAAGCTTGTTTGGAAGTGATTAAAAGCTCCTTAAAATGGATTTCTTTGGCAGCATCTTTTAAATATGCCGTGAATTTGTGATAGTTGTTTATTCTTTAATGCTGTCTAATATTTTATTTTATAATCTCCAGTATTGTCCAACCAACACATAATGTATGTCAATGCAAAGATGAGATTGAACGGAAAAGATAGGTTGGACTAAAATGTTCTTTCAATGTGTGTGATTCCACAAATTAAAGATTTGACAAAGATTCTCATGGATTGAAATGAAGGTAAGAAAATATGGTCAAACTTTTTTGGGTTTCAATTAAATCCACAAATTTAGGAAATTGGCATGAGCATATTTTCTAGGAAAGGAAATCAACTCATATTGGTAAATGGATGACGACTGGAAATAAAGCAGAAGGAGGAAACCAAGGAAAGTACCTTCATTTCTTTGGCAAATCATACACGTCATTCTTGTCATGCACTAATATGCATTGTGCAATAACAAGATATATTTCCACTTTCTGCAAGAACCAGAGAACAAATTGTTTATTTTTGAGGTCCCTCGAAGAGCCCTGCTCCCTGTCCCGAGTTGGGGACAGGGTTAGGGACAGGGGCGCCGCATGTCTTCCTCCCTGTCCCCAACCCTTCCTCCATGTCCCCAACCCGGGACAGGGAGATTTATTCTCCATCGAATATCCAAGGCCTTGGGCTGTTACCTAAGTGGCTTTGGTCAGGCTTGATAGAAAAGAGGATAAAAAGTTGTGAATTCAATGAAATGTATGATTGAAAATAAAATTTGAAACTCACAAACATATTTATGAGTTTTAGTAAATGATGATTAGACATATTCTTAATCGTTAAGGTAAGTGTCAAATGGTGTATATAGATAGTGGGGGTGTCAATTTTCATGCCTTTCTTTGGCAGATACCTTAAAGGTATTAACTTTTTGACGAGTTGAGGACATGATGACTTTATTTATTTGGAAACTTTGAATATGTTATGCGATGCCCCTTGAAGTCTTTATATCCATTTACATTGTACAATAAACAAATCAGATGTGTTTAATATTATGGTTCACACGTTCTTTGGTAGCACTAGTAAGATGTCAAATGATCACTTTATTTAAATATTAAAATTAACGTCGAATATGTGAATTTATTTAAATAAAGTTGGGTTGTCATTGATGAATTTGACCCTATTGACTTTTCAAACGTAGCTGAAATCATTGCAAATTCTCCTTAAGCCTCATATTTACTATGATCTCTAGATTTATTCATTTAAATTCATTGGAAGTTAAGAAAAATATTAATGTCAATAATACTCGAAAAGTGGTCATTATATCGTTCTACTACTTCAGAACTCTCAAACTGCAACCTATATCAACAGTTTAACAAGTTATCAAGTATATCAAGTGTTTGAATGTCATTTAACCATGTATCAACTCGTAATTGGCAACAGTAGCTTAATTGAATCCTATTAACGAATGGATTTCTTAATGACATGCTAAGGTTTCATTTTACGGATCCAGAACTTACTAATAACTTGATTGTCAAGGGATAAAATTTCATATCGAAAAAAGATGAAAACATAGACCAACTTATAAAAGTTTGAGCTGTCCTTCTTAACAATGTTGACCCCAAATCCTAATATTGAGAAGAATAAATCATAAAATTATTTGCTTGGAACATAAAATTATGACTAAATACAATTTTAAAAGGCGTATACGTCGAATTGAAGACTTGTATGGAATATTTATTGACGAGTTGATCAAATTGTACACACTTTTTATTGAAAAACAAATGCTATAGACTCTTAGCTAAGAAAGAAGCTTCGTTGATCCAAAGCATGCCTTTGTCGCTAGATGAATTCTTTATCATGATTTATAGAACGAACTTCATGAGTTCAAACAAATAGTCATGCAATTGTGGCCCATGATCAAATTTATGGTTCACTGCAAATATTGTTAAAACGAGTTCCTTCAATTAAGTTTCATTCTGTCATTTGAAATATATTCCACTTTAATTGTAGAGTTAAAAATGCGGTGAAAAAAGTTTTTTTTAAAAGAATTTGAGAAATTTTAAGGTTGGATTGGATCATAGCCTTCCTGCAGAGATGAGTTTCAACTGAAAAATGGGAATCAATCGATAATACATTTATCTTTTAGAGATGACCCTATTTTAAAGTGGATTTATTTTTCATTGTTTTTATTTTTTGCTAAATTATTTGAGGAATCTTTAACAAAACTCCAGCCTCAAGTTACTGCGCCCAACAAGAAATGTGAAATTAAGGATGACAATGGATAGTAGCCATCATATCATTCTTGTTTCGTTCCAATTTTTCAGAATGTAGGGTAGGTTGAGACATAAAAAACCATCATTCATCATTTTATTTATTTAATTAAATTTTTTTAAATATGATTTAAATGAAGAACATAACAATAAAATAAAATATAATAATGAAAAATGATTCAGAGCTAGTACTAAAAATTCGAAACTAGGGACTATAGGTTCTGCATCCCGCCTCGTTTACTATTCAAGGTAGGACAACGTGGGACGGAAAGCGCCACGTGAATTGAAGGTCAGGAATTCTATAATCCTTATTAGGGATGGGGTTAGGAAACATGATCGCTATCACAAACCCATCCATGATTCATATTTTTTTTTTATTTTTTTTGAATAAAATTTAAATTTAAACACATACTAATATATAAATAAGTAAATACATAAATAAATGGGACGAAAAATGAAGATCAAAATGTCCTACGCGCCTCTTAAAATTCAAAAAGAGAACGTCCGACTTACCTTGTTGCTATCAATAAAAACCTTTTTAGGAGCAAATTGAAGGAAAAAAAAACCATTTTGTTGTAAATGGTAAGTTTTATTTGTGAATGACAATTGTACCTCTGTAAATCTAGAATTTATTATCATTGTATCCATAATCCTTCTTTATGAATACATGACTCTAGTTCTTATTATAATACATACAAGTCTATTGACTTTTATTCTCCCTGCTCTTTCTATCTCTTTTCATAATACGTTATCAGTCCGAAAGCTTAATTTTTCAAAGTTTAGTGAAGGTAATAATTTTTTTAAGTATGATCATTTATCACGTGTACCGAAATTAATTTAATGACATATGAATTTTTATATACATATCACGAATTTTCACTACAATTAAAATAGCCTTTTGCAATACTCAAAAGGCAACATTCGTGAATTGTATGCTGCTAAATGGGTTTATTGCAACATTTTAAAAAGTAAAAAATGTTGCCATTGTTTAATTTAATTTTAAGCATTGGCAATATATTTTTTTTTAATTGCATGTTGTCAATATTACCATTTTCAACGTTTCTTGAATGTTGTAAGAAGTTTTATTTTTCGCAATGTTTAATGAATGTTGTAAAAATAAAGTTCTATAGCAACGTTCAATAAACGTTTTTGAAACTCTTGATATATAGCTTTTTGTAACGTTCTTTGAATGTTGCAAAAGTTTTAATTTATTTATTTTTATGTTGCAAAAGTTTTAATTCTTCTCTTTTTTTTTTTCCTTTAGCAATGTTCATTGAACTGTTTAAAATTTTATTCTATAGCAATGCTCAGTACATATTGTTGAAATTCTTACTATATAACATTTTGCAACAATCATTAAATGTTGAGAGAAAGTGTGTTTTGCAACAAGGATTTGCTATATTTATTGCTTGTTGTAAAAAAGAACAAAAATAAAAATAAAAATTCAGCATACGTTTAATTTCAATCAATCCTACCTATTAATTAAAGATTATTTTTAATTTTTAATTTAAAAAAAAACCAAAATCCTAAAAAATAAATTAAGAATTTTTAATGATAAAATTCTATCGGTAATATGAAAATAATATACTGAAACTATATTAAAATTTTTCGAACTAAAACTGCACAATTTCTGTTGGAAAAATATATTAAGGCCTTGTTTGATTGGGCATCTTTTCCATGGAAAATGGAAAATTTTGTCTATTTTCCACCTTTTGATAGTGTTTGATAGCAAATATTTTCCATGTAATTCATTTGCTTGGTTTTTTTTGAAAAGTGGACTTTTCTTAGTTTTCAAGGAATGGGGGGAATTGGTTTTCTAGGTAAGTTGCCAATTTTTATTTTTTATTTTTTATTTTTTTGGCATTGAAAACAAATTCTATCATTAATTGTAAAAAAATATTTTTCTTTAATTGATAATTTCCATATAAAACAAAAGCAAATGAACACCAAAAGATAGATGA
>NW_019265805.1:46191-157557 GCF_002742605.1 Olea europaea var. sylvestris | reverse complement strand
ACCCCAAAAAATAATTTTTTTTTTTGCCCCTTTTTTTTTTTTTTTTTTTTTTGGGCAAGAGGAACAAATTCTATCACCAATACCAATAAATTTTATCCCTTTAATTGACAATTTTTATGTAAAATAATGTCAAACGAACATCAAAAAATACTTTTATTTTAACATTTTTCACATAAAAAATTATATCAATCAAACACAATAATTGATAATTCCCAATAAAATAATTTCTAGACAATTCAATTTCCTGAAATTCATTTTCTTTCCATCCAAATTTCATCTTTACAATGAAACTGACCCTAAAAGTTAATAGAATGATTCTTTCGAATAAAACATACAAATTTTAACTAATTACAAATTATAAATTAAATTATTCTACACACTATCTATAAACATACTTATAATTAATTTGTCAATTAGATTAAAAAAAAAGTACAAATCAAAAGTAGAAATTTGAAAACAAGAGGAAAGGGGAAGTGGAAGCCCTAATCTCTTAAGACAAATATAATATCTCTTCTTCCTCTACTCTCGCCGTCGAGGAATTTTTCTAAATGGCCTATCGTTATTCATTTTTGCCAAAATGTCTATAATACCCTTAATGAAATGGCTTGCCATATTTTGCACAAAATATCCTAATTTATTGGAATAGTTCCAAAATTCTTCTATTTCTCTCGTTTCGAATTTTAATATATAGTTCCATCTTTTGATCTAATAAATTAGTATAATCTGTAATATAATTGTCATATAATTCTTTAAGATTATCATATTCCTTATATGATATATCCATAGTCTCTAGTTGAGAAAAAATATTTTTTATTTTTTCTAACAGTCTTTCTAACAGATTATCTAATCCTTTAATTGTATAGCCTGGTATCATTTAGATAATTCCTTACAAGCTTTATGAATAATAACATGATAGATAAATTTTTTGCAAACATGAAAAGTAATAATCCCTACGATTCTTTCAAGATATTAGAAGAATTCTTTCTAAATTTAACAAAGACAATAATTTTACCTTACTTATGATCTTAAATTTGTATTCTTAGAACTGAGTGACTTTCAGGCTCTGAATCTGCAAACTGCTCCCTCAAACGGTCTTTTGCCTTAATGGAAATTCTGCTATTTCAGCTTCCTACCCTCACTGTATCTTTTCTTAGAATTAAGAATAAGGATTTTAAGTAAAGAAAATTCCCCCTTTGTTAAAGTAAGAAAGAGATTATCTTCTTCAATCTGTCAAGAATCTATGGGATATGAAGTTTAAAAACTCATATTTTTCTGATATCAAAAGATTGAGATTTTATTTCTATAATGATTTATACAAGATTTCTATTGTATACAAGGGGTTTCCAGAAAAATTGGTTTTAAAGAAAGTTTAAGGAAAGAGAATGGTTTCTAATTCGAGATGATCCATTCTTTCCCCAAAGACCTCTATTTATACATGACTCAAACTTGCTATTATTGGTCTATTACATCATTGCATACATCAGAATTTGAAAAGGCTCGCATGCCTCTCTATTCTTTTCCTCCTGGGGTCTACATTTTCACATGCATTTTTTGCTTTTTCATCAAAGGGACATCTTTTCCTCTATTATTGTCTCTCCATCTTTGGCTCCATATGCAGCTGGCTAGATGCTTTGGTAGTGGTAGGTCCCCTTCCATTCATCTTTTGTCAATCTTTTTAATCTTGTCTGCGTGTGGGGCACTCCCTCAATCTACATGATTCTTGGATTGTTGTAGAACTTCCATTCATTTGATGAGTATCAAATTTCTAGATATATTCTTTCAAAATAGTAGATTTTTCTTTTCCATTATTCGTAAGGAGTGTCCATCCTTCATATTGACACAAGCATCTGAATTTTTTATCATATAAGTTTTTTGCAATGTTATAAAGAACTTTCATCCCCAAAACTCTTTGGGATTTTATCCATGATTTATTGATTTTAGGCAATAGTTTATTATTTCGGCCAACTTCAATACGAAAATCTCGGCCAACATATCCAATTGTGATAATATGTTCAGCAGGATAATATATCCTTCCATCAACCTCGGGACTTATTGAATAAAATTTGATATAAATCGATCTCCCTTGGACAAATTTTGAAACCTCTGCCCTGAATATATCATCAAATTTTTCAATTTCTTTTAAATCTTTTACTGGATAGATCAAATCAAGAAATTCATAATCTGTCGCCATTTTGACCATGAAAGGGTCTGCATCTTTGATAATTATTAATCTGGGATAAACATGATCTCCTGATGCAATAAAATATGATTCATTTTCTTCCAATTCATGAACAAGTTTGGCAAATGATCTATATTCTTCTTCTTTTGATGATAAAGGGGTATCATCATCTTCATCAGTTTTGATTCTGATAACTCTTATATGCTCATCACCATTTTTTATAGTTACCTTCCGGGGACTTGCTATATCTCGTTTGATATTGCTGGGTCTATTGCTGCTTCCTTGCTGCGTACCTGTTTGTATTTTTTAGATTGTATCAATTGGTATTTCTTGTTTGGTATTTAATGACTCGAATTGTGAAGTAATATCAACAATTCTGTCATTCAATTCTTTGGTATATTTGGAATGAGAATTAGAGATTTCCACCAACAATTTGACATTTTGTTGGATAGATTCTGCCATTTGCTCTAATTGCTCAATTCCAATTTTCATATCTTCTGATTCTTCCATGAGGAATTTCATTCGTCTGTTGACGTCTATTAATAAATTTTTGATATTATCCATCTCCAAATTCGATATTCCTGCTCAAAAAATCTGCAAGATAGTTATTTATTCCTTTAATATGAATAATATCAAAATTGTAGAATGATAAATATGCTTGCCATCTGTGTAACCTTTTATATTGAGATTCCATAGGTAACTTATTTCTAATAAGTCCTACAACATGAGAATTATCAGTTTCAACAATAAATTTTTTAGATAAAAGGAATAATGAAAACTTTTTTATTCCTCTAATAATTGTTAACAATTCTTTTTCATGAGTAGTATAATTTATTTCTGCTTGGTTAAAAGTTCCACTTGAATATCTGCATATTTCATTTAAATCTGTTTTTAATATAACTGCCCAATATTTATCTGAGGCATCAGTATTAACAATTAGATTATCTTTTTCATCTGGTAACCTTAATTTTGATAAATTTTTACATTCTTCTTTTAATGATTTAACAATTTCAGTATGTTCTTTGTTACCTTTAGTATTTGTTTTCCTAAGTAGAATTTGTATCTTATGTCTCTTTTTTGAGAGATTTTCAATAAATCCTTTAGCATAGTTTAAACATCCTAAAAATTTTTTTATTTATTCTTTGGATTTTAATTCATTTGGAAAGCTTTCTATCTTTTTAGATATATGAGTATGTCATTTTATTCTTTTTCTATCTATTGATAATCCCATAAAATCTATTTCTTATTCTTGATTATAGATTTCTTTTTAGAAAGTACAATTCCTTCCTTTTTGCATTCATTTATGAATTGTAATAAATGATTCCTATGTTCTTTTTTATTATTAGAGCATATTAGTATATCATCTATATAAACAATAAGAAAATCACTAAACTTTTTGAATATATTATCCATTTTCCTTTGAAATATTTGTGGTGCATTTTTTAAACCAAATTTCATAACTAATCATTCATATTTTCCTTGATGTGTACTAAAAGCTGTATATTATATACTATCTTCTTCCATTTTTATTTGCCAAAATCCTGATTTACAATCAAATTGGAATAATATTGTTTTCCTTTTGCAAGATTTATTAGGACTTTTTTATTTGGTAAAAAGTAACCATCAAATTTAGTATATTTATTTAATTCCTTATAGTTTATTACCATTCTAGCTTTTTCTCTAATCTGCTCAGAATGTTTTATAACCATAAAAGCTGGACTACTATGAGGTCAATTACTGGGTCTAATTAATTTTTGTTCTAATAGTTCTTTTATTTGAATTTTAAATTCTTGCATATCTTGTAAGGTATACATCATTGGACTAACTCTTATTATAACATTTTCTGTTAATTCTATTTTAGTTTTAGGATAATATGTTTCCAAAATAATAATGGGTTTTCTCCATAAATCTTTTCTAATTGTTCTATAATTTTTTCCATACTTATTTCTATTTCTGTTTTTAGGATCTTTTTATATGATAGTTTTTTATTTTTTAGTTCATCTTGTACTATTGGTCGTTTTTCCCATTTATCACCACGCTGGGCTGGCTGAACTCTCTAGGATCTAAATTCTCTTGATATTTTTAATAGATGTCACAAGGTATTTGTAACATTATCATGTAATTATTTTGTTTATAGTATTGAAATTGTTGGATAAAGTCATTTCCTAATAATATATCACATTCTAGGTTATTATAATTGTATACTTTATTTATTATAACTTGTTTAATACCAAGTATTATATTAATTTTTTTAGCACTATCAATTATTTGAGTACTTTCTCCAGTCACTCCTGTTATTTTTATTTTACTATTTTTATTCCATGATTTTATTAAGAAATTTTTGAAAATTGTTATATCACTTCCTATATCAATTAAGGCACAAGTTGTTATGTTTGTTTCTACTATAGTAACTTGTATATATACTGCCAATGGAAAACTTATTTGATTACTCATCTACTTCCTATTTTACATAATGTAGTTTGTCCTTTATGAGTTATATCTAAGCCTTCTCTTTTTATACTATAATCTTCTAATCCATTTAAGAAACTCATTCCTAATAATATATGAGGTTCAATATCCATACTTTCAACCAAATAACATGGTACTAATAAATCAATCCCGCCTATTTTTATTGGTACCTTTACCTTTAATTCTGTAATATATAGTTGTTCATCAAAATTCCTATATTCATATGGTTCTATCTTGTAAGTCATTAATCCTTCATTTTTACTTGCAGCCATATAACATTCACCAGCTCCTGTATTTATCAATATATTTGGTCCTTTTATATACCTTCTACCGTTGAAATATTTTCCTTCTATTTTCATATTTCCAATATTTCCATGAGATTTTATTTCTTTTATACCACTAGTTTCTCCCAAATATTCTTTTTTATTCGGTAGTCTTAAGGCTTTTTGATTTCTTTATCAACCTTCCATTGTGAAATATTATTTTATAATCTTCTTCTTCTCTTAACTCTGTTATTTCAGGCTTATTTTTAGTTATATTAAATTCATATTCTTTTGGAATAAGATTTATTTGTTTGTTTGGTTTCACTATTCTACCAATATCATTGCATTCCTTATGAATTTCTATGTATGGTTTATTGGAATAAATATTCCCATAATTAGAATTAGTAAATGTATATAATGCTCTATATTCCATAATCATAATTTGATCTCTTGATTCCATTATATCATTTCTATGTAATTTGAAATGTAATCCTAAGACTTCATTAAAGTTTTTATCTTTCAATGAGACACAATATTTTGGGGAACAAGTAAATATTAACTTTTGATATGCTAAATTTCCTTCTATAGTTCTTAAATGACCATCTTCAAAATTTATAATTCTTCCATCATGTAAACTTACAATTAATGGTGAATCTATTCCTTCCCTAAATAAAGATTTAAACATTATTTATATTCCTGCTAAATAAACATATTGGATCTTTTCACTATATTTTTTACTTATTTTTGATAATAATTCTGATACTGTACTTTTTGTTAAAATGTTTATTTTATGTGTTCTTTGAGTTGTTTTGACATCTATAGTTTTTTCAATCTTATGGTATTCATTTATTGCTATTATTTCTCTTCTCCATATTCTATCTAGAATTTCCCATTTTCCTATTTTCAAATCTAAGGATAACTTTTGTATTTTCTTAAATTTATTATTGTCAAAAGTTATTTTTAATCCATAACTTTCCATTCCCTCATATTCTTGGATTTCTATGTTATTATTTTCTATTTCTTCAATTTCTCTATTCAGATTCTGATCCATTATCTTCTGAATCTGCTTCACTTATAAATATTTCCTGATTATTATAATGTTAATATCATATATTTTACTTAATTCACTTTCTATTTCAAAATAATCCTTTTGTAATATTCTCACTTTTTTTGTGCGCAATCAGGACTTATATGACCCATTTCTCCACAATTCCAACACTTACATTGTTTTTTTTATTTTTCTTATAAGGTTTATTTCTCTGTATATTATTTTTTTTAATAATATTTCCTTCCAGGTTTTATGTATTTTTTCTTAAAGTTTCTATATTTTTTAAACTTTCTGTTTTTATACTTTCTTTTATTTCTTTTTTCAGAATTACATCCCCATCTTGTAGGTTTTTCCATATCTTCACAACATATTCTAGTTAATTTTCCTGATTTTTTCAATAATTGTCTTTGTTGACATATATATGCAAGTCTTTCAAATAAGAATATTATTCTTGATCCTAGTGTTCTAGGTATTCCTATATTTTCTTTAATATATTTTTCAAATTCTATTTTAAAATATATTCCCCATGATCCTAGTAATTTATTGTAATACATATCTTGATATATTTCTTGATTCTCATTACTATAAAATTGAATATAATAGTAATCCTTGAATTCACAAGTATATTATTTAATTTTACACATATCACAAATTGTTAAATTAATTAACTTAACTCTTGCATTATCTTTTTCTCGTATTGTTTCTTCTTCATAATTTCTTAACCAATTTTCTCCTAAGAATTCATTTGCAATATATTCTACTAATCTTTCTATTCCTAGTTTATCTGACTTTATTATTTCTGTTTGTACATTTCTTTTTATTAATAATTTTGTATCACTACTAATTCATTCCCACCAATTTCTAACATTTCTTTCAAAAGATGCAATTAAAAAATCTATTCTTCTTTTAGTATTTTTCCATGTATCATCTTTATTATATAAAAAGAATAATATCATTGAGTCTGCCCAAGTTATTAAAACTTTCTTAGTATCTATTTTACAATCTAAGTCTAATTTTGTTCCTCCATGGTTAACAGGTTTATCATAATTATTATTTAATTCAAATCTATTACTATATTTATTTCCTTTAGACAGTTGTTTATCTCTTATCTTATCATAAAATTGTCTATATGATTTATTATACATCAGAGCATAACTTTCATTTGGATCTATTAATTCTTGTTTAGAGGTTCTTACGGGATTAGGCCCTCCTCCAGTATTCATTCAGATTTTGGTATTCATCATCTATACTTTCTAAACTTAAATGATCAAAATTATCTATAAGTAGATCTAATTCTTCATTCATTTTCTTTATCTTGATTTTCTTTAATTTTTTGTTTACTTAACATTTTTTCTCTAGATTCATTTTCTTCTAATATTTTAGGTAATATATTTTTTCTAAACTCATCATCCATGCTTCCTGTTTCTATTATTATATTTTCTCTTTCAATATGTTTTTTTCATATTCTGGTTATTTCTTTTTCTATAAATTTTTTTATCTATCCTATTATTCTTTTCTTCATTTTCTTTTAATTTTCTAACTTCAAGTTTTAATATATTTATATCATTTCTTGCTTCTTTTATTTCATTCTTTATTTCTTGTACATCATTTATTAATGTTCTTATTAAATGTTTTAATTCTTCCATATGTTCACTGATTGACATTTTCTTTTATCGATTTTTTGATTGACAATAATAAAATGCTATATACTCAGCATTTTTACAATCTCTTATCATTTTATCATACTTTTGTTTTATAACTTTAATATTTGTTAATTCTTTTAATTTTTCATAATACCTTGCTTTTTCTTTATACCTTTCTTGTTTTAATTTTAATATTTGTTTTTCTTGAGTTTTAGTTATATCTTCAGGTATTAATAATTCATCTCAAATTTTATTATTTATTAATCTTATTCTTCTTAACTTTCTTTCCAAAATATTTTTAGTTTCTTCCATTATACTTTATGATGATTCAAATATTTCTCTATGGTATAATTCATTTTCAAATACTTCGATAATTATTTCATATGTACGTCTATCTTTGATAAATCCTACAATTAATTTATATAATATTTGTTCCTTTATTTCTCTAGGTAAATTCCTAGTTACATATAATGTTATT
This sequence comes from Olea europaea var. sylvestris, assembly GCF_002742605.1. NCBI lineage: Eukaryota > Viridiplantae > Streptophyta > Magnoliopsida > Lamiales > Oleaceae > Olea > Olea europaea. Next base: position 149,477 of record NW_019265805.1, on the reverse strand, counting down.
ATTTTTAATTTATTAGGGATAGGGTTGAAAAATATATAACATCCTTTTTCTTCAATACATTAATAATAATTATTTATTTTTATGATTTCCATAATAAAATATATTTTTTTTAGATTACTATGAAATCTATTTCACTCTGGATTTCTTCTAATATATATATATGCTTATATTCTTCAAATAATATCTTTTTAATTATTTTTTCTTTTAGTTCTAAAGGTAAATTTTTAATTACTCTAAAAATTTCTAATACTTCTTTTATGTCTTTACTATATGTTCCAACTATATTATCTTCTTCTATATAGCCTTTTATATTAGAACTATATTTTACTTGATACCTTAGTCTATTTTTATAAGTTTCAATAATTTCAAAAATCATAAATTTTATTTATTTTCAATATTTTTAGGTAATTTATTTTTATAATTTTCTCATGATCTCTATGGCTCTGATACCAACGGGATGATGCTACTATGAGCGAACAAAAATCTAATATTCTAAAAATTCTTTGTGGTAATCTATTTTTTATTGGCCTTCTCATAAATTTTTAAGTAATTCTTCAAAGTCTAGTAATGTCTGAGAATTTATAATATCAACATCTATTATCATATCTATGTCTGTTCTAAAAGGTATATCGTATTTTAAGATATTTTTCTTCCTTTTTTCTAATTTATCTATGATACCTTGTATATCTTTTATAATTATTGATCTTACAATTCTTTTAGCAAAATTTTCTAATAAGTTTTCTTTGAAACACTTTAATACTTCTTGTGATGCATATAATTGTTCTTGATATCCTATCTTATCAATTTCTTTTCCAATCTTAATTTCTTTTTTATTTTTAACAACCTTTTTTATATTATATGGTCCTCTCTTATATTTGGGTTTTTTCATTTTATAATTATTCATAAAGATTAATAATTCTTTCAAATTTTTAGAAAAATTACTTGTTAATTTTTTAAGGACTTAGATAGAAGATTTTTATTATGAAATAGGTTGTTTTTAATGTTTGTCTAAGGGTATTTTAGGTAGCTCCAAATGTTTGGAAAAGACAAGGGCCATTTTAGAAAAGAGCCTCTTTTATTTGGGTCAATTTCATGTATTTCCCCTCGCCGTCAAATCTGCAAAGTCAATTGTCACAGCTAGTCACCCATGCCGACTAGGGCAAAATCTGGATTAGATCTGTGTGTTTTAGCCTTATTATTGGTTCTCGCATATGGTTTTTCCTTTAAAGAATTTGCATACCCTAATTTAACTCCTTCAAATTTCAAATCTGTAGATGCTTCTAGGAGTTTTTGTTCTCTCGTAATGGGACATTTAAAGCAGCTATGTTCAATCCCAGTGCGCAGGAAATCAGATTCTTCTTGTGCGTTATCCACTGGGAATCCAACACCATTATCTCTTTCGCAAATCGTTATATGCCCGTTTCAAATTCAGGGATCATGGTTTGACTGCGAATGATATAGTTTCTACATAAGGTTCGTTAGTCAACCCCCATTATCAACTACAATAAATCATCAATGTTTATTTTTTTCTGGCTTATAATTATGTAATCTATGAATCTCTTAAGCTATTGCCTTGTTTTGGTATCTGTCATATTGTCCCTTCCGGCTAATAGGAAAGTACATTTTGTTTCTTAAGTAGATTTCAACTTCCTACATTTGTTTGTTTCTTTAATTTGCCTCATCTTATTAATAATTTTGTCACTCCCTTGAGCCACATTCCCTATTTTTATTGATCAAATACCTAGGAAATGGAGAAGTTGCATAGCAGTACTTAGATGTAGGGTTGACCTTAATATTTTGGGTGTCCTGTGTGATATTTTAAAACATGGTCCTTTTAATAAAAAAAATTAAAATTTTAAAATTATTATACAAATAAAATTTTTTGGTGTCCCTATAATGTCGAGGCCCTTTGTGGTTGCACCATCTGCGAACCATCAGTGTTGCCTCTGCGTAGCTGCTGCCATGGATATTTGGGCAACACTCCACTTTATTTGTAGAGTTAACTCTACTTTATTTGTAGAGTTAAGGTACGGTGATTTTTTTTTTTAATATAATTTGAGAAATTTTAAGGTTGGATTGGATCATAGCCTTCCTACAGAGATGAGTTTCAAGTGAAAAATGGGAATCAATGGAGAATACATTTATCTTTTAGAGATGACCCTATTTTAAAGTGGATTTATTTTTCATTGTTTTTATTTTCTGCTAAATTATTTGAGGAAATCTTTAACAAAACGCCAGTTTCAAGTTACTCCGCCCAACGGGAAATTTGAAATTAAGGATAACAATGGATAGGAGCTATCATATCATTCTTGTTTCGTTTCGAATTTTCAGAATGTAGGGTAGGTTGAGACATAAAAACCATCATTCGTCATTTTATTTATTTATTTATTTTTTAATATGATTTAAATGAAGAACATAAGAATAAAATAAAGTATATTAATCAAAAATGATTCAGAGATAGTACTAAAAATTCGAAACTAGGGACTATAGGTTATGCATCCCGCCCCATTTACTATTCAAGGTAGGACAATGTGGGACAGGGCATGATGTGGATCGAAGGTCAGGAATTCTATAATCCCTATTAGGGATGGGCTTGGGAAACATGATCTCTGTCACAGACCCATCCATGACTCATAATATTTTTTTAAAAATTTTTTTTGAATATAATTTAAATTTAAACAGATAATAATACATAAATAAGTAAATAAATAAATAAATAAATGGGACGAAAAATGAAGATCAAAATATCCTTACTGCCTCTTAAAATTTAAAAAAGAGAACGTCCGACTTACCTTGTTGCTATCAATAAAAACCTTTTTAGGAGCACATTGAAGGAAAAAAAAAAAGACCATTTTGTTGTACATGGTAAGTTTATTCGTGAATGACAATTGTACTCCTGTAACTCTAGAAATTATTACTATTGTATCCCTAATCCTTCCCTAAGATACTCAAAAGGCAACACTCGTGAATTGAATGTTGCTAAATGGGTCTATCGCAACATTTTAATAAGTGAATAATGCCATTGATTAACTTAATTAAGCTTTGGCAATATTTTTTTTAATTGCATTTTGTCAATATTACCATTTTCAACGTTTCTTGAATGTTGTAAGAAGTTTAATTTTTCACAACATTTAATGAATGTTGTAAAAATATAGTTCTATAACAACATTCAATAACCGTTGTTGAAACTCTTAATATATAGCTTTTTGTAACGTTCTTTGAATGTTGTAAAAGTTTTAATTCTTTTTTTTTTTTTTTTTTGAACTTGTTAAAATTTTGTTCTATAACAATGTTCAGTACATATTGTTGAAATTCTTACTATATAACCTTTTGCAACAATCATTAAATGTTGCGAGCAAGTGTGTTTTGCAACAAGGATTTGCAATATTTTTTGCTTGTTGTAAAAAAGAACAAAACTAAAAATAAAAATTCAGCATACGTTTAATTTCAATCAATCCTAACTATTAATTAAAGATTATTTTAAAACTTTAATTTACAAAATAACCAAAATCCTAAAAAATAAATTAAAAAATTTTAATGATAAAATTCTATTGGTAATATGAAAATAATAAACTGAAACTATATTAAAATTTTTCGAACTAAAATTAGACAATTTCAGTTGGAAAAATATATTAGAGTTAATTGAATGATTCTTTCGAATAAAATATACAAATTTTAACCAATCAGAAATTATAAATTAAATTATTCTATTTACTATCTATAAACGTACTTATAATTAATTTGTCAATTAGAAAAAAAAAGGTACAAATCGGAAGTAGAAATTTGAAAACACGAGGAAAGGGGAGGAAATCATTGAAAATGACCCAATAACTCATGTGTAGTTCCAAAGTAGCCTTTGACCAGTTTTTAGAGGAAAAAAAACGAAAATTGATTTTAAAGGTCAAAATCCCAAAATACCATCAGACGGTCACTTTCCCATTTGCTTACAGTCAGCTAAAACCAGGGAAAAGCTATTCGGTAAACATTTTCAGTTCATCTCCAGCGACCTTCTTCTTGTTAAGGTGAGTTTCGAGTTGTTAATTAACCAGATTAATGTTTTAATTTTCATATTGTGTGTGAATGTTGAATTTGTGGAGGTTTTTGAAATGTAATATTGATTATGTAGGTGTAGAAGTATGAATATGAGTCTAAATTGGAGAATAATATGTGGATTTCGAGATTTGCAAGCTTTTCTCGCCGAAAATAGAGATTTTTCGAGGAGAAAAGCCGGAAAAAATGCCGACTGCGTTTGCAGCCGGCATTTTGGGGAAAACTCAGCTGTTAACAGTCGGGTGCCTAATCACCCGACTGTTAACAGCCAGTTGGCCCAATTGTCATGGACTGACTAACAATCAGCCCATGACTCGGCCCAATAATATTTTTTTTTTTAATTTGAGCTGATTAACAGTTGGCCCATTATTTGGGCTGACTGTTTAGTCAGCCCATTGACTGTTAAGCGGTCCGATTGTTACGGTCGGCCCACTGCCTTTATTTTTTAGTTACTTATATTTAAGAATTTCATTTTAAATAATTTTAATTATTAGTTTTTAATAAATAATAGTTTATTTATTTGTAAAATTTAAATGTGATATTTAATTTAAATTTTAATTTGAATATTTATTTTTATTTCCTCATTTTTGATAAATAATAATTTTTCATTCTTGAATTTAATTAATTTTTATAATTTTAATATTTAATAATTCTTTTAATTTTAAATTTAAATTTCATATTTAGTTTTATTAATAGTTTTTTTTATAAATAATATTCTTTTTGTTAATCGAAATTCATTAATTCTTGTCATTGTAATTTTGAATAATTATCGAATTTTAAATTTCGTTTTTATTTTTATTAATAATTTTTTATAAATAATATTCTTTTCATTAATCGAATTTCATTAATTCTTATCATTGAAATTTTGAATAATTATTTAATTTTTAATTTTTAGATTTATTTTTATTAATTGGGCCGACTGTTAACTGTTAATAGTAGATTGTTAATAGTCTTGGGCCGACTGTTAATAATCAGACTGTTAACAGTTTAATTTTTTAAAATATATATATATTTAGTTTTTTTAAATATATTTTATAATTAATTTATTAATAATTATGTTATTTATTTTTTTATTTTTTTAATTGTCTTTTTTTATATAATTTAATAATTGAATATTATCTGAAAGTAACAATTTATTGTCCATGTTATTTATTTAATTTTAAATTTTTTTGTAAATATATTTTCCAAATGTAATATACAAGATTAATTTTCATTTGATTAAATAATAATTATGTTATTTATTTATTTAATTTTTATATTCTTCAATTTTTTTTAAATTTATTTAAATAATATTTATATTCTTTATTTTTTTTGAAAATATATTTAATCTTTAATTTTTAACTTTTTTGTATTCTTTAAATATTAATAATTTTCTTTTGCTGAAAATCTCATTTATTTGTATTTTAATTTAATTAATTATTTTTTACATTTGTATTGAATTTATTTTGTTATTAGCGTCAAGAATTCGGTTCCCATTGTTTTTTTGAGATTATGCGTTATTTTATTATCTCTTGTTCAATGTTCTAACATTTGAATTTTTACAGGATGGAGTATCATTTAGATGGGGAGTTGAGACGGATGGCGGGGAAAGCTACTTGGAATAGTAGCTTTGAGAGTTTTACTGCTGTGTTGGAGCTGCTCGATATCATCACGGAGATATGCTATGACAGTTCTTCTCGTGGCCACTGTACCATATGAGAGAGGTGCAGTACTCAGGACAGATCATCGATGCACTTCTGTGTTGGCTTCTGAGGCCAGTCGACGGCGATTCCTTCCACTTCGACCTCGAGGGCAAGGTTGTCAGTTTCTCGATGTATGAGTTTAGCTTGATTACTGGACTAAGGATTATTGGCGACGATGTAGCCATTGAGAGAAGAAATAGGCTGTACAAGACGTACTTCCAAGGACATGGATGGGTGCATCTACCCTAGTTGATGGTCGCGTTCAGGGGGTGCGACCAGATGCTAGATAGATTGACACTTGGGTTGGTCTACATCCTCGAGAGTATGATGAGGTGTCATCACAAGAAGATTGCCATCGACATTTTTCAATTGCAAGTTGTTGACGATATCGATGCGTTCAACAACTATCCATGGGGTCGGAGATACTGCAAAGACACCTTACATGTTTTCACCAAATCACACTCGAGGCCCAAGGGGTCAATGTGTAAATACGATACATATGGATTGCCCTTAGCGGTACAGATAAATGTTTAATATAATTAAAGTTAAAGTTTTAGTATATTATATTTACGCATAATAAGTGTATGTGTTGCAGATTTGGGTGTATGAGATAGTCCCTGTACTAGGGGCCCGCTTTGCGAAGCGAGGAGAGACACGATGCCCTCAGATGCATCATTGGAGATCATCGCGAGCAGACGGATGCCCCACTGGGAAACAATTATCGACTTTCTTCGATGATCCTCAGGTAAGTATTATGCATTTGTGATTTATATTATGCGTAGTTTAAAATATGTTTACATGATCGTTAATTAGTTGAAATGTCAATATGTCAGCTTGAAGTCATACTTGAGTTGACGTCATCGATGGAAGAGGAGGCTCGGGGTCTTGTGCGAGATTTAGGCATTCCGCAGACCCAAGACGAGGAGATGTCTGATCCAAACCTAGACCGAGATTGGGTATATGAATTAAATATAATTTATTGAATATCGTCGACCTATAAATTTATTGAATAATTTTTAATGTTATTTATGTAGGAGGGCAGTCCAGTTGATCGATGATCACCTCCGCCGAGGGTATCACCACCACCATTGGCATCACCTCCCCCAAGAGCATCGTCGTCGCCATTGGCATCACCTCCATTAAGGGCATCGCCGCCGCCATTGGCATCGCCACCGCCGAGGGTATCTCCTTCTCCCTCGTCCAGACACCTCCCCCGTGTATCTCTGACACACAGTGATGATTTGTATGCCTGTTTGACTGGATTTATAGTGGAGGAGGTCGGCGCGCTACGACGAGAGTTGACGGAGAGGGTCGATGATCTGGGAAGAGAGTTGACAAGGAAGGTCGACGATCTGACTGGGAAGGTCGATTATCTGATAGGGAAGATCGATGATATGGGACGAGAGTTGACAGAGAGGGTTGACGATCTATCCCATGATGTTGGAATGCTACGGTCTTGCGTTGTCGATCTTCAGGATACGGTAGTGGCACCTAGAGGAGATTTAGCCGGTAGGCGATGGGGGGACAGAGGGGATGGTGGAGATGATGATCGAGAGGGTGGCAGAGTGGTGATGGAAAGGGGGTCACCCACATTTTTGGCGTGATAAGACATTATAATCATTGTGGTTGCCTATGGAGGGAGAGGGGGTGGCCCCAATGGGAGGGACGGAGAAGGTGGCCCCGGAGGTCGAGAGGACGCCCATCGTGATTGAGGGTAAGAGACATGCTGTTGATGAAACGGAGCAGGTGGTCGGCAAGAGGTTGAGAGTGTCATCACAGTATGTTGTTTTCCCCTTTACGACTGAGGCCAAGAGGAGGACGTTCATCGATGGGACGCATCCGAACTTATTCAAAGAGGTGGACAACGCCTAGTGGAAAGCGTTCGAGATGGAGTGGAGGAGAATTATCCCCGGGTAAGTATTGTATGATTTTAACAAAGCACTATACGCTAACTCGTCTATGCATATTTTAACATTTCCCTTTTTTTCAGAGTTAGCCGCACGATAGGTCAAACGACGGTCTCGGACGCTTACAAGTGGTTCCACGATATCACCACTTCGGGAGCTTGACTCACCGACGATGTAAGTGAACTATTCATTTCGTGTTTTTTATGTACACGTCACTTTGTGTTTATTAAATGAATAACTCATACTTTTTTGGTGTTTCCTGATGCAGTACATCAACTTGGCCTTGGACTTGCTGCGAGATCGAGCTCAAAGACATCCAGAATCATTTGACGTCCGTGGTCGAGTCATATTAAACACCGAGTTCCTGCGTGCCGTTACCATAGAGTATCAGTTGCTCCAACTTATGGATAACGAGTACACGGTGCCAGAATATATGCTCGAGTGGGTCATAGGAATGTCACCAAATGTCGGGGGAAAATCATGAGAGGGTTGTACACATATGTACATTCCAACGTGCATCAATAATCACTATGTTACGCTGGAGATCGTTTTTGCTAACATAACTATATATGTCTACGACCCAAATTATTCATGTTTGACACAAGGCCAGCTGGAGCAAAACCTGGAGTCCGTAATTGTAATTGTTCCTATAATGGCCATACAAGTGGGGATAACTGTACAGGACAGATTGCGGATTGTTCGAAACACGACAACAGCGCGACAGTCCATAAGGTAAGTGTTTGAACTTTATTATTTTCATCTTTCAGATTTAGTTTTTAGCTACACAGTACTGAACTGATCCATTCTTATTCAATTGCAGCAGTGACTGCGGCATATTTGCCATTAAGTACCTTAAATTTTTAAGTATAGGACGTAATGTTGATGGAATCAACCAATTGTGGATACAGAACTGGAGAAAAAGCTAGCTTGTGATTTGTTCAAATTTAATGGTGACCCATAAATTTATATTAAATATATGTAACATTCGAATTGTAAATTTAATTATTTTTTGTGATTATGAAATAATTGTAAATTTGTGTTTAATAAATATAACATTCACATTGGAAATTTAATTATTCTTTTGTAAGTTGATTTTTTGTTATTTTACACATATGCCGAGTATGGAGCTATTTTTTTATATGAATCATTATAAATACTATTTATCAAGAATAAATACTAAACATTGAACATTTATGAAAAACAAATATTGAACAGTGTAAAGTAAACAGAAATATTATTCATTTAACGTACCTGTCTAATTGTCATTTAGGGAAATTTGACTGGTACAAAATTGTCCAGTATGCCCTATGGCTCTGCACCTGCCACACCTACGCGGTTGAGGAAACCCTCTGGTAGATGGTATTCTAGATGTACTTGGACGTCCAGGACCACGTGGTTCAACTGTTGGTGGCAACAAATTATGAAACGGGAGAATGTGCTCGGGAACTTCCCACTCGGCTTCATTTGTCAGAGGAAATATAGTATCAGCATATGCTGTTCTCCAAGGCTCAGTCGTATAATACAAAGAGCATAACGTTCTCGCTGCAAAGCTTCGATACATGGCCACCGCAACTACATGCTCACATGGAAAACTCTCCAACTGAAATCTCGTACAAGTGCATGTGTTATAAGTCAAGTCCACCATATATATCGTATTACGTGCACATTACACGGAGAAGTGGAACTCAGCTAGTGCTTCCACATTCAACTTCCTCCCAACATCTGCTGCCTTAAAGAGTTTCTCCTCTTGAGCTGGGGCCAACACGCTAGTGCAACTCTGTGATGCCACACGTCGGTCATGAAACCGCTGTTGTAGCTTGTTACAAATGTTCTCAATCATTGCGAGAATTGATAACTCTCGATCCTTCTTAAACAATGCATTGAGAGACTCCACGTTATTCGACGTCATCATGTTGTGTCAATGTCCTGAAAAGTATGACCGCGCCCAATGTTCGATCTCCATGTTCGTCAGATACTCCAACGCCGGTAATGATTTACTTCCTATCCGAACACGAACTTATTACACTTTTCAGCACTGTAAGCTTTGGCTGCTCTTCTAAACAATGAAACGATGCCTTTGCCCCGATACCTAGTCTTCAAATTACCTTGTATATGATACATGCAATACCCGTGATGTGCCTCGAGAAAAACTTCAGCGATACTGTTTATTATAGATTGTCCCCAATCGGTTACAAAGGCAAGGTTTTCGACTTCCCCGATCACTTCCCTCAATTTAGAAAAGAGCCAACACATGGACAGATCATTCTCGATGTCGACTATGTCGAATACAATAGGATAAATTTGGATGTTGGCGTCTTGACATGTAGCAATAATTAAGTTGCCTTGATATTTAGCTTTCAGAGTTGTACCATCAACTAGAATTACGGGTCGCATTGCATTTCAAAAACCCCAAATACATTGTCCGAGAGCCATGAAGAAATACTTAAAACAATTATCGCCCCCCCCCCCCGTCTCAATAAAAAATGCCGTGTCAGAATTAGCTGTCCTTATGTTATGGCAATACTTGGCCAATTTAGTATAGCTCTCCTCAGCCGATCCCATTTAATCCTCCAACGCACATTTTTTGGCCTTCCAGGTTTTCTGGTAGCTCATGACCACTCCATACTCTCAACGGACGTCGTTAATAATATTCGAAGGTCTATAGATTGTCCGTGGGTTCTGATACTTGTGCATTATCTGTCGACCATTAAACCATGCTCGAGCTTGCCTGTGATCATTTCGACAAATTCCCACTTCACAAGTATGTTTCCATACATATTTACGAACTACAAAGCACTCATTCATGTCCATTTTAGTTGCTCTCAAGCGCCAATTGCAATTATCGTCAACGCAGCCTACTGTCAACAATGACTTGGTTGATTTCTTTACTTTGAACTCAAAGTTATATTTTAATGCTATCCGGTGCACAGCTTCCTACAAATCTTAGTTGCTTAACATACAAATTCTCATCATCGGCAGCCACACATGAAGAATTGGAGGACGGTCCACTTTTTCCATCCCCTGAGCTCTCACCTGCTCAGGTCTCTGTCGGGATAAAGCAATTAAATTTTCATTTGTAAATTATATTTTTGTTGTCCTCAGCCGTCGATGGAATTTTGTGCGTAACAGTAACTTCAGAATCAGTAGCAACTGTCTCGGGAATAACCACATCATCTGCAGGACCATCTCCACTGTCTCCCAAAAATCTCAGTCATTATTATCCACTCCATCTGAATCTTCGCGTTCACCTTCGACAACATCCTTCTTAACTAAAGTCACACCAAGAACAGTCGGAGTCCTATGCATTTTATTCAATTCTAATAGATAATTCAATTCAGCATCATAAGTAATAAATATAAGTGGCATCGGAATGGACGAATCCCCATAACCATTGAATAAATATCTCAGTTGCATATCGCACTGAGAAAAATTGACATTCAGCTTATTTTGTAAATCCTGGTACACTTTCGCATATGATGTACTCTCTGTTACGGGAATTGCAATACAACCACATACATCACTCATCCATCTCCATTCCCATCTATTATTTTCGTTCAGTTCGAAATCACCGAAATAACAAACCGGGATTAGCATATCTCCATAATGATAAAGAATTTTTAAATCAATTACAACAACAAAAATTCAGATATTTAATCAACTTGTAATTAAAATTATAAGACAATCGCCAAACTGAAATTATAATAAAAAAATTCGTAAAACAGTCAGGAAAAACAGCCAACTGTTAGTCGGCTATCGGCTGTTAGTAGGGTGGGTGCGGGTCGGTTCGGTTCTAAAGAGAATCAAACCGAACCGAAATTTTCAGGTATCTAGTAAATGGAACCGTCAGGTTCAAATATAATTATGGAACCGTTCGGGTTTGGTTCCGTTAGATTAAGTTCGGTTCGATTCCATTTGGTTCTGTACTATAATTAAATTTTTTAACATTTATAACAACATTATAAAAATACTTACATTCAATGGTTTTTGGAATGTCAGAGAGTAGTATACTATATTGTTCAAATGATCGCTACGGTCAAAGCTTCGGTCAGCAGATGTCACAGCTTCGATCGGAGGTCACAGCGTCGGCCGACGATTGTATAGGTTTTGGAATGTTAGCGAGGTTACGAGAGTGAGTGCGAGAGTCGAAACAACGTTATGCACTTTATTGTAGGTGTTTAGAGTTATTTAGTGGATTGGATTTTGTTGGGCTAAGAAATGATACAATAAAATGGGTAATTGGGCCAAAAATTAAAAAATTAGAAATGAAACAAATTATTGGGTCAAAATTTTGGATTTAGAAATTGTTAATTTGTTTAGAAAAATTAAAATTAAAATAATTTGATTTACTCAATATAAAAAAAATTAGAAAGATTCGGTTCTTATTCGGTTCTTCGGTTCTCGGTCTAGAACCGGGAATCAAACTGTACCCGTCGGTTCTCAATTTAGACACCCGTTCGGGTATTTAATTTGACAAGAACCGTTGCGTTCAGTTCAGTTTGGTTCGGGTTCGGTTCGATCGGTTCGGTTCGGGAGATTTGCCCAGCCCTAGCTGTTAGACAGCCGACTGTCTAACAGTCGTCGGTCGATTGTTAGACAGTCGTCTGGCGGCTGTTAGAAAGTCTTTTAACAGTCTGCTGTCTACTATCTAACAGTTTTCGTTAACATCCCACAGTTAATGGTGGGACTATTTATTTTGCGTATGAATTTTTATTTTTCTATGGTTTTAAAGAAAAAAAATTATAGATATGTTAAAAAAAAAATTCTACTAACTTCTCTATTATTTAACTACACAAATGCACACTAATTTACTGAAATAGAAATTAAGCATGTATAAAAATATACTTATCGATTTGAAGTAATTGATCTGAAAAATCTGCAATGTCAATCGTCGTCAAATCTGCAATGTCAATCGTCACAGCTAGTCGCCAATGCCAATTAGGGCAAAATCGGGGTTGGATCTGTGTTTGAGCCTTGTTATTGGCTCTTGCATATGGTATTTCCTTTAAAGAATTCGCAGACCCAAATTTAACTTCTTTAAATTTGTAGATGATTCTGGGAGTTTTTGTTCTCTTGTAATGGGACATTTAAAGCAGCTATGTTCAATGGGGTATTTTTAAAATTGACCTAGTCAAAGACCCTTATTTCCACTTTGACTTTTGAAAACTTGAAAATTATCGCATTAACCTCTTGAATGGTAAAAGACAGAGATGCCCTTAAATATATTATATAATTACAAAATATTGGATAGTTTTAAAGACATTATTAGCCTTTTAGTTAATAATTGAAAACCAAATACTACCCCATTTATAAAACTGCAGAACGAGCTTCGAACACAGAAAAACTCTCATTTTTCATCTGCTTGAACCTCAAAATATCAAAAAACTTCAAACGTCGAAGTCAGAACTTTTTTCAGATCAATTACTTCAAATCGGTAAGTATATTTTTACCCATGCTTAATTTCGATTTCAGTAAATTAGTGTACGTTTGAGTAGTTAAATAACACAGTAGTTAGTAAAAAAAAATTTTAACAGATCTATAATTTTTTTCTTTAGAACTATAGAAAAATAAAAAGTCATACGCAAAATAAACAATCCGGCGATTAACTGTGGGATGTTAACGAAAAATGTTACACAGCAGACAGCTGACTGTCTAACAGCCGACAGTCAGCTGTTAGACGACTCTCTAATAGTTGACCGACGGTTGTTAGACAGTCGGCTATCTAACAGTCGACAGCCAACTGTTAGTCGGTTGTTAAACAGTCGAATTGACAGTCGGCTGTAAAACAGTCCACAGTCGGCCGTTTTTCCCGATTGTTTTACGAATTTTTTTTATATTATAATTTCTCTTTTGACAATTGTCTTATAATTTTAATTACAAGTTGATTAAATATCTGAATTTTTGTTATTGTAATTGATTTAAAAATTCTATATAGTCATATAGATATGATAATCTCGATTTGTTATTTCGGTGATTTCGAACTGAATGAAAATAATAGATGGGAATGGAGATGGACGAGTGATGTATGTGGCTGTATTGCAATTCCCGTAACAGAGAGTACATCATATGCGGCGCGAAAGTGTACCAGGATTTGTAAAATAAGTTGAATGTCGATCCTTCTCAGTACAATATGCAACTGAGATATTTATTCCATGGTTATGGGGATTCGTCCATTCCGATGCCACCTATATTTAATGATGTTGGATTGAATTATCGATTAGAATTGAATAAAATGCATAGGACTCCGACTGCTCTTGGCGTGACTTTAGTTAAGAATGATGTTGTCGAAGGTGAACGCGAAGATTCAGATGGAGCAGATAATAATGATCGAGATTTTTGGGAGACAGTGGAGATAATTCTTGCAGATGATGTGGTTATTCGCGAAACCATTGCTACTGATCGTGAAGCCATTATTACGCATAGAATTCCATCGACAGTTGAGGACAACGAAAATATAAATGATTTTACAAATGAAATTTTAATTACTTTATCCCGACAGAGATCTGAGCGGGGTGGGAGCTCAAGGAGTGGAACAAGTGGACCGTCCTCCAATTTTTCCCGTGTGGCTCCTGATGATGAGGATTTGTATGTTGAACAACTATTTGAAACCAAGAAAGATTTGCAGGAAGTTGTGCACCGAATGACATTAAAATATAACTTTGAATTCAATGTAAAGAAATCAACCAAATCATTGTTGACAGTTGCCTGCGTTGATGACAATTGCAATTGGTGCTTGAGAGCGACTAAGATGGACAATAATGAGTGCTTTGTAGTTCGCAAATAGGCACGGGAACATACTTGGGAATTGGAAATTTGTCGAAATGATCACAAGCAAGCTCGAGCATGGTTTATTGGTCGACAGATAAGGCACAAGTATCAGGACCCACGGACGATTTACAGACCTTCAGACATCATTAACGACGTCGGTTGAGAGTATAGAGTGGTCATGAGCTACCAGAAAGCCTGGAAGGCCAAAGAATGTGCGTTGGAGGATTTAATGGGATCGACTGAGGAGAGCTATGCTAAATTGGCTAGGTATTGTCATAACATGGGGACAACTAATCCTGAGATGGCATTTTTTATTGAGATGGGGGGCGATAATAATTTTACGTATTTCTTTATGGCTTTCGGACAATGTATTTGGGGTTTTCGAAATGCAATGCGACCTGTAATTCTAGTTGATGGTACAACTCTGAAAGCTAAATATCAAGGCAAATTAATTATTGCTACATGTCAAGATGCCAACATCCAAATTTACCCTATTGCATTCAGCATAGTGACAACGAGAATAATCTGTTCATGCGTTGGTTCTTTTCTAAACTGAAGAAAGTGATCGGGGAAGTCGAAGACCTTGCCTTTGTAACCAATTGGGGACAGTCTATAATAAACGGTATCACTAAAATTTTTCCCGAGGCGCATCACGGGTATTGCATGTACCATTTACAAGATAATTTGAAAACTAGGTATCGGTGTTGAAGAGTGTAATAAGTTCATGTTCGAGATAGGAAGTAAATCATTACCGGAGTTGAAGTATCTGATGAACATGGGGATAGAACATTGGGCGCGATCATACTTTCCAGGACGTCGATACAACATGATGACGTCGAATAACGCAGAGTCTCTTAATGAATTATTTAAGAAGGATCGAGAGTTACCAATTCTCGCAATGATTGAGCACATTCGTAACAAGCTGCAACAGTGGTTTCATAATCGACGTGCGGTATCACAGAGTTGCACTAGCGTGTTGGCCCCAGCTCAAGAGGAGAAACTCTTTAAGGCGGCAGAGGTTGTGAGGAAGTTGAATGTGGAAGCACTAGATAAGTTTCGCTTCTTCGTGCAATGTGTACGTAATACGGCATATATGGTGGACTTGACTGATAACATATGTATTTGTACAAGATTTCAGTTGGAAAGTTTTTCATGTGAGCATGCAGTTGCGGTGGCCATGATTCGAGACTTTGCTGCGAGAACGTTATGCTCTTTGTATTATACGACTGAGTCTTGGAGAACAGCATATGCTAAGACTATATTTCCTCTGCCGAATGAAGTCGAGTGGGAAGTTCCCGAACACATTCTCCCGTTTCATAATTTGTTGTCACCAGTAGTTGAACCGCATGGTCCTGGACGTCCAAGTACATCTAGAATACCATCTACCAGAGAGTTTTCTCGATCGCGTAGGTGTGGCAGGTGCAGAGCCATAGGGCATACTGGGCAATTTTGTACCAGTCAAATTCCCTTAAATGACAATTAGACAGGTACGTTAAATGAATAATATTTTCATTTACTTTACACCGTTCAATATTTGTTCTTCATAAATGTTCAATATTCAATATTTATTCTTGATAAATGGTATTTATAATGATTCATATGAAAAAAGTAGTTCCATACTCGGCATATGTGTAAAATAACAAAAAATCAACTTACAAAAAAATAATTAAATTTTCAATATGAATGTTATATATATTGAACACAAATTTACAATTATTTCATAATCACAAAAAATAATTAAATTTACAATTTGAATGTTACATATATTTAATACAAGTTTACGGGTCACCATAAAATTTAAAACAAATCACAAGCTAGCTTCTTTCTCCAGTTCTGTATCCACAATTGGTTGATTCCATCAACCTTATGTCCTATACTTAAAAATTCAACGTACTTAATGACAAATATGCCGCAGTCGTCGCTACAATTGTACAAGAATGGATCAATTCAGTACTGTGTAGCTAAAAACTAAATCTAAAAAATGAAAATAACAAAGTTCAAACACTTACTATATGGACTGTCACACTGTTGTCGTGTTCCGAACAATCCGCAATCTATCCTGTACAGTCATCCCCGCTCGTCTGGCCATCATAGGAACAATTACAGCTACGGACTCCAGGTTTTGCTCCAGCTGGCCTTGTGTCAAACATGAATGATTTGCGTCTTACACATATATAGTCGTGTCGGCAAAAACGATCTCCAGCGTAACATAGTGATTATTGATGCACGCTAGAATATACATATGTGTACAACCCTCCCATGATTTCCCCCCCGACACTCGACGACATTCATATGACCCACTTGAGCATATATTCTAGCACCGTGTACTCGTTACTCATAAGTTGGAGCGACTGATACTCTATGATAACGGCACGCAGGAACTCGGTGTTTAATATGACTCGACCATGGACGTCAAATGATTTTGGATGTCTTTGAGCTTGATCTCGTAGCAAGTCCATGGCCAGGTCGATGTGTTGCATCAAGAAACACCAAAAAAGTATGAATTATTCATTTAATAAACACATGCACATGTACGGTGTCTTCGTAGCATCTCCGGCCCCATAGATAGTTGTTGAACGCATCGATGTCGTCAACAACTTGCAAATGAAAAAATGTCGATGGCAATCTTCTTGTGATGACACCTCATCACATTCTTGAGGATGTAGACCAGCCCAAGTTTCAATCTATCTAACATCTGGTCGTACCCCCTGATCGCAACCATCAACTCGGGTAGATGCACCGACCCATGTCCCTAGAAGTACGTCTTGTACAACCTATTACTTCTCTCAATGGCTGCATCTTCGCCCATAATCTTCAGTCCAGTGATCAAGCTAAACTCATATATCGAGAAACTGACGACCTTGCCCCTGAGGTCGAAGTGGAGGGAATCGCCGTCGACTGGCCTCAGAAGCTGACATAGAAGTACATCGATGATTAGTCCTGAGTACTGCAACTCTCGCATCTAGTACAGTGCCCACAAGAAGGACTGTCGTAGCATATTTTCATGATGATCATTGAGCATCTCCAATACAACAGTAAAAATCTCAAAGCTACTGTTCCAAGTAGCTTTCCCCGCCATCCGTCTCAACTCCCCATCTAAATGATACTCTATCCTGCAAAAATTCAAATATTAGAACATTGAACAAGAGATAATATAATAACGCATAATCTCAAAAAATCAATGGGAACCGAATTCTTGACGCCTATAACAAAATAAATTCAATACAAATGTTAAAAATAATTAATTAAATTAAAATACAAATTAATGAGATTTTCAGCAAAAGGAAATTATTAATATTTAAATAATACAAAAAGTTAAAAATTAAAGATTAAATATATTTTCAAAAAAATTTAAAGAATATAAATATTATTTAAATAAATTTTAAAAAATTAAAGAATATAAAAATTAAATAAATAAATAACATAATTATTATTTAATCAAATGAAAATTATAAAGAAAATTAATCTTGTATATTACACTTGGAAAATATATTTACAAAAAAAAATTTTAATTAAATAAATAACATGGAAAATAAATTGTTACTTTCAGATAATATTCAATTATTAAATTATATAAATAAAAGACAATTAAAAAAAATAAATAAATAACATAATTATTAATAAATTAATTATAAATTATATTTAAAAAATAAAAAATTAAATATATATATTTTTTAAAAAATTAAACTGTTAATAGTGTGACTGTTAACAGTCGGCCTAAGACTGTTAACAGTCAGTCTACAATTAACAATCAGCCCAATTAATAAAAATAAATATGAAATTTAAAAATTAAATAATTATTCAAAATTACAATGGCAAGAATTAATGAAATTCGATTAACGAAAAGAATATTATTTATAAAAAACTATTAATAAAAATAAAAACGAAATTTAAAATTAAATAATTACTCAAAATTACAATGACAAGAATTAATGAAATTCGATTAACGAAAAGAATATTATTTATAAAAACTATTAATAAAACTAAATATGAAATTTAAATTTAAAATTAAAAGAATTACTAAATATTAAAATTATAAAAATTAATTAAATTCGAGAATGAAAAATTATTATTTATCAAAAATGAGGAAATAAAAATAAATATTCAAATTAAATATCACATTTAAATTTTATAAATAAATAAATTATTATTTATTAAAAACTAATAATTAAAATGATTTAAAATGAAATTCTTAAATATATGTAAGAAAAAAGTAAAAAAATAAAAATAAAGGCATCGACCCAACCATAACATTCGGCCTGCTTAACAGTCAATGGGCTGACTAAATAGTCAACCCAAATAATGGGACGACTGTTAATCAGCCCAAATAAAAAAAAATTGTTATTGGACCGACTATAACAGTCGGCCCACTTCAGCCCATGAAAAATAAAAACAGTCCCCATGACAATTGGGCCAATCGGCTGTTAACAGTCGGGCACCCGACTGTTAACAGCCGGGTTTTCCCCAAAATGCCGGCTGCAAACGCAATCGGGTTTTACCCAAAATGCCAGCTACAAACGTAGCCTGCATTTTTTCGGCTTTTTTCGTCGAAAAATCTCCATTTCCAACGAGAAAAACTTGCAAATCTCAAAATCCACCTATTATTCTCCAATTTAGACCCATATTCATAATTCTACACCTACATAACCAATATTACATTCCAAAAACCTTCACAAATTCAACATTCGCACACAATATGAAAATCTAAACATTAATCTAGTTAATTAACAACTCGAAGCTTACTTTAACAAGAAGAAGGTCGCCGGAGATGAACTGAAAACGTCTACCAATTGGAAATTGACCGTAGCTTTTCCTTGGTTTTGGCCGACTCTAAGCAAACAAGAAAGTGACAGTCTGAGGGTCTTTTGGGATTTTGACCTTTAAAATCAATTTTCGTTTTTTTTTTCTCTAAAAACTAGTCAAAGGTTACTTTGAAAATACACATGGTTTATTAGGTCATTTTCAATGATTTCCTCTATGTTCAATCCTAGTGCGCAGGAAATTAGAGTCTACATGTGCATTATGCACCGGGAATCCAACACCATTATCTCTTTTGCAAATCGTTATATGCCCGTTTCAAATTCAGGGATCATGGTTTGACTGCGAATGGTATAGTTTCTACGTAAGGTTTGTTAGCCAACCCCCATTATCAACCACAATAAATCATCAATGTTGCTTTGCCCCTTCACACTCAACTAGTAATCTATAGGAAGGACTGATTTATATGTTAGATGATGAATTAATATAATAAGAACTACTATTATCTAAATTTATGTCTGTTTTAGGATTGCAGTTGATGAATTAATATAATAAGAACTACTATTATCTAAATTTATGTCTGTTTTAGGATTGCAAAGCTATGGTGGCTCAAGCTGAACGTTAGTTTCAATTGGAAAGACTTTCCATTCCTTGATTATGGTATTATTGTCAGGCTTTACTTGTAACATCCTTGTACTTTTGATTACTTGTTACTGTTTCGCTAAAATTATACATCACAAGTACACGAGTCGCGTTCAAGTAATAAAGTGGACATTTTGAGTCCGGATTGTTGATCCCTTGAGGAATATATACTTTAGATTACACAACCGTAATTAATAATTTAATTCTAACAATAAAAATAAACACACATAATTAAAAATATGATTTTGAAATAAGGAAATTAACTAAAAACCTACAAAATAAGAAAACATAAAAATCTTGAAATTTTTGGAAGAAAATGTGGTTGAGATTCATGGTTTCATTTAACCGTCGCCTAATTAATTTCACCACAGGTCAATTAAAAAGTTACTCATTTACGATGTTAGACTCCATGTTTTAATTTTAATTAATTACTTCTCTTGAACGAAATTAACCCTATTATATTTCTATATCGATTAAAACCAAACAATTGCATTAAATATTTGTGAAAATAGCTCATTGGGTCACCTAGGGTTAGGGGTATATCTCTATCCCCTACACAAACCCAGGGTTTCTACAATTTGGTCTAAAATGCACAATCTTCTCTTGAACGATATAAAATTCACTAAACACAATCATTCATTGACCACATAAATGAAAATGCATGAAATACAATAGAAGAAAATAAGCAAATCAAAATCAAAGGGCAAATATTAAAATTAATCAAGGCTAGATTAAACTACAACAATAAATCCCAACACAAATAACTTGCCCATTTCATACAAATGATAAAAAGGAGAATATTTTGTATAATACATTGCAAGTTTGTCAAAATAATTGAGAAAATACAAGTTGTAGATAAAACCCTTTTTTGAGCTTGCTCTTGATTTCCCCAAAGCTTTTGTCAAATCCTTAATCAAATCTCCTTGTGCTCTAGATTTTGCCCCAAAAATTACCAAAGAAAAGATAAGAAGAAGAAGAAAAGAAAAAGAAAGAAAAAATGAAAAGGAAAGTGAGAGAAAGAGGAGGCTAGGGTTCTCTTCAAGTTCAAGAGAGAAATAGGGGAAACATTGTTGAATTTTCCTTTTAAAAGGCCCAAAAATCGTGTTTAGTTAATTTTAAAATGATCCCCAATTACAAAAATATAGCCAAATAGGTCCTGTTCGTTGCCGCGGCACTGCTATAGTGGTGCCAGTGGCGTTACTTCCCATTTTTCATTATTTGTAGTTCAGGTCCTCCCATATTTGCACACTATCCCTCAACTTTGTATTGTACAATTTGGTCCTCAAATTTTGACTTTTCTTTCAATTACACCCTCCAAAATTTGCAATTCCAAGTCCTTGAACTTTTGGCACTTATGCATTTTGGTCCCCAACTTCACAATTTTGTACGCTTTTGGTCCCTTTTCACTTCCTTTTACCTCTTCTATTACCTTGGGTGATTTTTACTTACAAATGCAATAATTACATAATTGTGAATGGAAATTTGCTCAATTAATTAATATTTAAATTTATTTAGACATTAAATGAGTGTGCAAAAACATACCTATCAGTCACCACATGATGATTATAGCTAGTTATGGGCTCAATGCAAGCTTTGCCCATAGTGATGAAGAAGGCTAATATCAATAGCTTTATCAGTTGCGTTGTATTCATATTTGTTGACAAAGTGTTTCATTTTCCAAGCCAAGGCCATGGTTGGCAATCATGTAGTCAAATCAGTGTTGGAAAAGATGACATAATGGACAAGAACAACATGTCCTGGAATGTAGAGAGGTTAAAGCGTAAATTGTTGATTTTGTTAATCAAGAAAATATACTTCCAATGACATCATGTAGCTGATGGCGACCATTGAGATATTCTTTTAGTTGGTGTTTGTGTCAAATGGTTTATTGAACTATCAACAGCAACACCAAATATTTTCCTTCATGAATATTTCCAAAAATCTAAGGTAATGCTATATGATGAATGCTAATCATGCAAAATTATGGACAAATATTTCTGCCTATTATCGTATCTATAGGTACAGTTGGTTTTGGTATGCGTTGATCCCATATTCATTAGTAAAGATACTATTTAAAGCCACTAAAATATAAGACACCCTCCTACTCTCCCCCAACCACACAATAAAGAAAAAGTGAAAATTCAATCGAAAAAGTTCTATCAAAACATAAAATGCACCATGAAAGAAATTGTACATTGGAGTGAATATATTATCCATGAGATGATTGTTCTCTTTTGGTTGGCTTCGATTTCTGTAGGTTTCCAATATTTTTCCTATTGAGTGAGCCAGTTTGCGTGACACGGAATACTCATTTGGAGGTCCATCGATTCTTGATTATGTAGTGTTGAAAATGTTAAAGCGATTGAAATGAGATAAAAGCTCAAATTAAATTGAATCTTGCACTTGTAGAATTCTCAGTCATGCGTTGCACTAAGAGACCTATAATAAAGTAGAGTTGGTGCTATTAACTTGTCAGATGATCATCTCCACTTTGGAATCCTAAGATAAATAATATCTGTCCCAATGTGTTTGCAATGTTTAATTTAAATTATATGCTAATTATCTAAATAAATTTTTATGTTGCGTAGCCTTAAGTAATGGATATACGGGCAATTTATATACTTGCTGCTGAAAATGATTATTATTATTCTCTATGGGCAAGAAGTGAATTAGAATTTGTTTTAGGTTGGTGGGTTTAATCCATCTAATTTTGAAATGTCCTTTTAGTCCTAGGACATGCATAAAAACACTGGGCAAGAAACAGAGAATATAGGTTTGGAATTACTTAACTCTTTATGTCTCACCCGATATTAATTGCATTTAATTTAATTATCATTGGTTTGGTACGAATGGCGTGTGACATCTCCAAGTGCGTCTTCTATGCACAACTCCAATGTTCGCTCACACTGGGTCGGTCTCTAAATTTTTCTTGGCAATGTGTGGCAAAAAGGATCCATTGCCAAATGTAAGCTAGAGTAGATAACCCAAACTCTGTTCTAGCTTTCGCTATTCATACAATTGAATATTGATATATCAATGTATTTTACTTGTGTTGCACAAATGGTGCATAGACTTTTTACTCGTTATCGTAGTTTGTAAAGCTTGTTATTTAAACTGTAACATCTTTTTCTAGTATATAAAGCAGTTGTGGCTAAGTTTCTCGTTTAAGCATTTTTACTCATGCCCACCTTTTTTTATACTTCGGCCCCTTTTTTTCAAATTATGAAATCAAATTCTCCTCTGTTATGGTGGTCCCCCTCATTCCACTGCCTTGTTCGCCCTTTCAATGGTCCATGTATGAACACATGATAGAAGTACTTGACACACATTACTTTGTGAATCAACTTGTCTAAACAAAGGACTAATTTTGAAAATCAAATTAATGAATTTCATTACCTATTGAGTTAATCAAATATGAAATGGAATTCGCTCTGCTTTTTTGGTCTATAAATACATGCTTTAATGAATAAGACAGTGCAACACAAAAATTCAAATATTCGATCCGTTTCTTATAATTCATCTAAAAACATACCTCCTCTTGCATATCACCACCAAAATTCGTTGTAGAAGTGTACTTGCATGTACCATTACCACATCACTTGCCGAATTTGAGTAATCATTCACTGTTAAGTTAAGGAGTTTAATTATTATCGATTATAATTATTGTTATTTCATGAAGTTAGCATTGATCAATCTCTGTGGTGAGGTTGCCGTGGGAGTTGGAAGGGAGTAGGAGGCCCCAGGGGTGGGGGGTGGAGATGCCCTAACCAAAATTTAATCTAAGAATTGTTTAGATATTTGTATTCTTGTAAAATTTTATTAAGGAATTGGAGTTATTGTAAAATTCGATTTTGCCTTTATATGCTTTATAAATAGGGAGCCGTGGTTTGACTTTATAATTATTATAAAGAGAGAGAGAGAGATAATAGGAGTGCTTTTGTAAACCTTTTTTTCATCATAGTGAGTTACTGTACCGACATGAGAAGACGTAGTTTCACGTTGAGGCGAAACTCTATATATTTTGCTTGCTTTTGAGTGTTTATTTTTATTTCTTCAATTGATTGCTCTTGGTAGAATGAAATAAGAATTTTTAATTCTCAACATCCACTTCATTTGTAAGAGTTTTTTTTGTTTTTGTTTTTGTTTTATTTTTTTGTTTTTGTTGGGGGGGGGAGGGGGTGTTCTCATATCCAATCCTGGACTTCAATGCAAAGCAGACATCTAGCCCTTTTTGTTTCTCATTTTTGTAAGAAGAGAATGAAAAATATAGTCGTTATGGACTCCACACAAGATATAGAAATTCAAATTTGGTGGTTTGATGTGACGGATAATAATCATATTTTTCATTTTAATGGGAAAAGAATGAGAAACAAATAGGTTTACCAGATATCGTAATAATGGAATTTAATGTAATATACCATTGAATGGTCGTTGGGAAATTACTTCAGCTTCATCACCTTTAAGGAAACCAAATGTGATTATTACAAATTCAAGCAGATAACATAACATCCACTATATCGCATTTTACAGTAAAAGCTAACTGAAGTTTAAAAGCACCCAATAACAAATCTACTACTTTAATAATTCGAAAAAAGAAAAGACATATAATTACCATGATGATAATAATAAAATTAATGGAACATACAATCACCAACGAAAACTTCGTACATAATGTGGTTGGAACTTTTGACAACGATACCATTGATGATTGTCGGCACATCTCTATCTCCTTCCACATTTATCGATGATAATTACGTAAGTGGCAATCATCGACAGTGCTTTGGTCATTAATCATGCGGTAGGGAAGCATCTTTTTACATCTTTTATTATTTTGAAGTAACTTATGAAATCTTTGGTTTTTTAATTTTATGTTATTTTCAAGTTTTAATTGTATTAACAACATAATATTTATTTGTTAATATTAAATTTTAACTACTTTATTTATTGACGAAACTATCATAAAAAAATTTAGTTTGCCAAACATTAATGATCACTTATGGTATCTAGCAGAATTCGAGATGAAATATCATCAATACTGTAAGTGATTCCTAATTCACCAACCCACTTCGGTAAGCAGTTATCGATCATGATGTCTGTGGCAATCATCGACATTACTTTGGTAGTTTATTGTCGACAAAAAAAATTATTCTTTATTTACTTCTTTTATTTTTCATCTATTGCTCAATAAATCGTTTTATACTTTAAATTATTTATAACATAACCAATATAAAACATTATTTTCTAATTTTAGTTTGATTACTTATATAATTTTCTTCCTTTAATATACAATTTTAATTACATTATTTACTGACAAATCATCATCAGTCAATTAATTTTGTTACAAAACCAGAAATCTTGTATTACAAATTAGGAAATTGCTGCTCAAACAAGGATAAAATCTCGGGTTTGGAGCCAGGGCCAAGGTGGCAAAACCTCGGCCCCCAATGCGAATCATGCGGGCCCCGTGTGATTAAGATCAAGGGCCGAGGTCGAGGCCTTGGATTAAAACCCGGGATTTAATCCCGGGTTCTGAATCACTGCTCTACAAATTATCGCGTGAAAGGAATGCTGGTTATGATTTGCTCAAGAAAATGAAGGTACTTCTCTTGGTTTCTTCCTTTCGTTTTATTTCCATGCAGTCATTCGTATAAGAATTAATCTATTTGTACAATGACTATTTACAATGAGTTTGAAAATGTGTAAAGTGTAAAGATCCCAGCAATTGAATTTAGAAACAATTTTTCAAATCAATGAATATGATGCTTGTCAACTCACACATTGTCAAATTCATTGTACAAGTAGCATGATTGTTCATTTACCAATATAAGTTCAAAAAGTTGGCCACATGTGCTTGCCTTCATATCAGGTCAATGAGAATCTTTGAATTGTATTATACCGTGTTTATTTGGAAGAACATACTATCCACCCCATTTTTTTTGATTCAATGGCATCTTTGCATCAACGAATCAACATTCATTATGTGTTGGTTGGACAATACTGGTGATTATGGAAAAAATAAAAAAATAAAAAATTTACAATATCCAATATTTTGAAAAAAAAAAAACCTAGCCATATATCCGAAAAAGTTAAAGGATCAAGGATTGAAAGATTAAATCGAGGTCTAACTGTTAATAACATATATATGTGTGTGCGCGCACGTGCGTGTGTATGTATGCATATTTTTTTTTTGACAAAATATGTTATTTTTTTCAAAATGACTTATATATAGAAATAAAAATTAATTAATAAACTTGATTACAATTAAATTTTATTCGACCCACTTCTAATATCAATATAAATGAGATAAAAAAAATAGAGAAAAGAATTAATAATTGAGACGATTAAATATTTTTATGGCATTTTAGTTTGTTGTTTTACTAAAAAATGAGAACATAAGGAAATTTTGAAGGAGGAAAAAAATTTGACATGGATAATATTACTAGTTTTCTGTGCCTGCAAGAGAAACTATTCTACTAGTAGGGATGGCAATGACCCTGCCACGCTGGGTAATTTCTTGCCCCATTACCCGTTTAAGGCAGGGCGGGACTTGTCTAGTTTACGTACTCTTTTTTTTATTTATATTTATTTAGTTTTTGATAATTTATTTTATTATCTTCATTCATTAAAGTGAGATAATAATATAGTTATTAAATTTTTAATTAATTAATTTATTTTAATAGTTAAATTATTAGAATATATTTGATAAATTAAGGTTCTTATTGTTTTTCGTATTACTTAAAGAATCTTAATTGTCGTCTTTTAGTAGAATTAATGAAATTTCGTGAGATTTTTGATTTAAAGTACTGAATTCTTAAATAAATAAATAAGTGGGATGGAGGCGGGTGTTAACCGTACCAGCCTCGGGGCAAAATTTCTCGACCCGAACCCAACCTGAATAGTTGATTAAGCGGGTAATACCCACCTAGTTTGGAACAGGGCCCACGGATATCAGGTTTAAAGGGAGTTTTTTTGCTATCCCTACTCTTTGGCTTCAGATAGAGAATTAGAAAGACAGAAGATAAGATATGTTTCAAAATGAACGCTATCGGAAACATATTTCTTTAGTAATGATGGAAAACAAAAGAAGATTTAATTAACTATGAAGAGACGACCATCAATAGTTTTGGCTTATGACTCCACACCTTGAAATAGTCTTCCACATATCTCAAGCTCTCTTAAATCCATATCTTCAATCCAAAATTACTCTGATTTTGAATTTTTACCATTTTCAATCAAAATTGACTGCATCTTTTTGGATACTGGATTATTGCCATTTCATGTAGGAGTGGGCACTTTTTCTCAGAACCGGTGGAACCGGACTAGAATCGTTTAGAATTGGCCGATTCGGTTCTGGATCTTCTAAAAAAAAATTTGATTTCGAGAAAATTTTTTAAGAATCGACCAGTTCCGATCCGGTTCCCGATTCTAGTATGGGAACTGTGGGGACCAGACGGTTCTCAATGGATTTTTTTTTTTGGTAAAATATATTACTCAATCTCCAACACTTTTATTTTTATAAAAAAATAATTGGGTTCCTTCTTAATTTTAGAATCTTTTTCTTCGCCCTTTTTATAATTCTTTGATTAATTGATTTTCAAACCAAATTAGAATATTGGGTAAATCTATATCTAAATAAATTTATTTACAATATATAATTTCATTTATAAGATACGAAATTTTTATTTTGTTTTCACTTTGATTACATGATTATTATTTTGTTTCACTTTGTAAATTTATACCTAAATAGATCTTTGAATAGTATGTTCAGTTCTTCTATATTTTGTTAAAAGTATCACATTGGTAGCATTTTTAGAATTTTTATTAGTGAACATTTTATTTTGACGTTTTCAATGTAAAGAACCAGACCGGACCGAATCGGAACCGATTGGTTCGGTTCCATTTCTAAAATTCCTATTGGTATTTAGTTCAATTCGGTTTCCTTTGAAATCGAGCCAAATCGGACCGCACCCACTCCTAATTGCATTTGCATCATTTTTCAGGCCCACCTATGAAAGTGTCAGCATGTGATAGTGCTTCGGAATTATTTATGACGTCCAATTTGCAATGTTTTGGGCCGGTCCCAATTTTATTGGTCGAATCGGTACAACATTGCCAATTTGTGCTTGTGTTAATTACAAAAAACCTTAGAATTAAAATCTAGGGTTCAAAAATAAGATGAGTAGTTTAACATTTCAAAAATCAAAATTTTTATATTTAAATATTAATTATATAAATCAATTTCTCCTCTCACCTGTCTTCTCTCTCCAATTAATTATATTCTCCCTCCAATTCCTCTCCTCTCCAATTAATTGTATTCTCTCTCTCCACCCGTCCTTTCTCTCCACCGATCATCTCCAATTAATTTATTCTCTCTCCAATTTTCTCTCTCTCCTCTCCACCCGTCCTCTCTCTCTCTCTCTCTCTCCCCCCCTCCCGAAAAATGTCGTTTCAGCGCAGCTTTTCCTTTCCAATTTCTCCTCTCTCCTCTCCACCCGTCGTCTCTCTCTCTCTCTCGCTCTTCGGAAAATGTAGTTTCAGCACGGCTTTTCCTCCCCAAAAGTGCTACTGCTCATCAGGATTTTTTTGTGTGTGGTGGTTTGCTATGGTGTTGTGGCGAAAACGTCAGTGCTAATCATGATGGTGGTGAGACTGTGGTGGTGGGGATGTTGGCGATGGTAATGGCTGTGATGTGAGTTGTTGGTGATATTGGCTAAGTTCTAGGTTTCGATCTAGCATTGGGCAGGAGTATATCAGGGAGGAGACGATGTTGCTGTCGGTGCTCGTGGTGGTTCTGAAGGCAATGATGACGGTGATACTATTGGGGGCAGTGGTTTTCATAAAGGTTGGGGTGGTCACATATTATTTGTTTGATTGTGATCATTGAATTGATTAATCTGTGACCAATAAATAATATGTGACGAATGAAGATAAATTGTGACCAATGTGACCTAAAAAAATATATTAATTTATGACCTTCTAATAAGCTGTGACCTTGTGATCTGTGACCGATACATAAATTGTGACGTATTAATTTTTGATTTGTGACAGATGAACAAATTGTGACCTATAAAATTTTGAATCGTAACTATAAAATAATTTATGATATTTAAAAATTATGATTTATGATCAGAAAATAATATGTGACTAACTAAATTATGAATTTGTGATCAAATTATATAGATATGTGACCTTAATATATTTAATTAATAAATTATACAATTAATTAATTATGTGGTTGAGGGATTTAAATCAGTATTTTAGGGAGTTGAATCTGGATGCTTGATTTTAGGGACTAACTGTAACGAATCATCTCTCTCTCTCTCTCCATATGGGATAATATATGGAATCCGGCTTTTGAAGGTAAGTGGACATTGATTTTTAGAAAACTAATTGATTGTTACTACCATATTTCTGATTTTTGCAAATTCAAACTTGTCATCTTAGTTTTGAAATCACCTATACTTACGCTAGAATATATGAAATTTTCCCTTTGTGCTTTAACACCAACCATCTTTGGTTCATTTGGATGTTTCTAGGAATGGTAATTAGCACAAAACATCTTTATCTTTTAATGTTATTGTGTAAAATGTCTCTATCTTTTTTTTTTTGGCACACCCTTACCTTCACCTTTTATTGTGTAAATCATTGTTTTCATCAAATTTCTCGTGTAATAGGATAAATATACCCCCTATTTAAATAAAATAATAAAAAAGAAAAGAAAAATTAAAGAATAAATTATAATTATACTCTTAAACTTTTTTTAAAAAGTGCAAGTTAGTTCAAATAAATTATTAAAAGGGTAATTAACAAAAAAAGTCCATATCTTTCATTATTATTGTGCAAAATGTCTATACCTTTCATTTTTTGACATTTTCACCCTTATTTCATATTTCATTGCGAAAATCGTTATTTTCATCTATTTTCTCAATTAAAAGCTATAAAATAACAAATATACACTTTTCTTTAAATAAGCCAAATAAAAATAAAAATAAAGAAAGATAAAGAACAAATTGCAATTATATTTCCAAAATTTTCAAAAAAAATACAAATCAATTTCAAATAAATAATTAAAAAAGTGATTTTTGTTTTTTAATTATTTATTTGAAAATTATTTTGAAAATTTTGGGAGAATAGCTACAATTTGTTCTTTATTTTTCATTTCTTTATTTTTGTTTATTTAAATAGGAGCGTATTTTTGTTATTTTACAGCTTTCAATTGAGAAAATTGATGAAAATAACGATTTGGCAATGAAATATAAAAATAATGGTGAAAATGTTAAAAAATAAAAGATACGGACATTTTGCATAATAATAATGAAAGTTAGGGATGTTTTGTGCTAAATATCATTTTAATAATTTACTAGGATTCATTTGCAAAATAATAATGAAAGGCAAGGCAGGATAGGGTGTTGGCCCGTTCACGTACCCCTTTTTATTTAGTTTTTGATAATTCATTTTATTGTCCCCATTTATTAAAGTGAGATAATAATAAAGTTTGCTGCCCTTTTTGAAAAATAGAGTCGAAATTTGCTATCCAATTTTGCTGTCCTTTTAATTAATTTTTAATATGTCATCAATAATTAACATGTTATCTCAAAATTTTCATCATTAACTTGACTACTAATCCATTAAATTAATATGCGTCAATAATTAATTGACCGTTTATTTGGAAGCTATTCTGACAAGATTTTTAGGAAAATTTGAGTTGTTTGGAAACGTCGATCACCTCTTTCGGCCCAATTTTATGATTCAATATTTGTTAAATTACCACAAATGCCCTTCAGTCAAATGGAATAAATTAAATGTCAAAATGGTATATAAAAATTTGGTCAATAATTGCAGCTGCAATGCTATAAATTTTGGTGAGTAACGGTCAAAACTCCATAATTTTCGCTAAAATCCTACTGATGAGAACCGCTTCCATAGTCGTTAAAACAGTCCGGCTACGACGGACCAACATGCCTCTCCATCTCGATCCCCCTTGGTCTCGGTGTTGAACACTGGGCCATGATCTAGCCCTGGTGCTCCCACCGACACAGAGGCTCCCGTAGCACCGGCGTTGCGACCTACATGCCACTCGATCTCGATCCTCCTTGATCTCGCCGGACCAATTACAACTCTTCGTGTTAGACTGAACACTGGGCCAAGATCTAGCCCCGGTGCTCCCACCGCCGCCGTGGCTTCCGTAGCCTCCGTTGAATGCCGTCGAGGCAGGCGCAGTGGTAGTCGCTTCCGACGGCTCCGAACCTACGTAGGACGCGGATATTCTAAAACGGGCATAATTGGGATATTGTGTTGAGCATGGGATTAGAGGAAGCCTTTATTTGTTCTCATAAAATCTCAGCGCTACTTCGTCCATCAGGCGATCGATAAAATATCTAAACCAAAATTCAACCTCCAACTATGACTTTTGAGGTTTCTGGGTACACCGCAACCTCCAGCCTCCAGCAACTGTTGTGGAGGCAGCTCTAGCGGACCCTCACCTCCAGCTTCAGCTGTTGAGGCACTCTTGGTGCGGGATAGGCACCAGAGTTGCGCCACAACGGAGTGGACATGGGACTCCAAAGGAAACCCAAAATATTTATTAAACTTGCCGAGATTAGTATTGGTTTCAAGATTGTTGGATGAGTATTGGCTCCTTGCAGTCAGTTTAGAGCACACCACCTATGTTGCTGAATAAAATTCCTCATCCACATTGAAAGAGATTTCCTGTTGCTTAATAAGTTGTTCTGTGTCAAACTGGGTTGTTTGAATCCTGTCGTCCTCAAAGTGCTAATCTGCTGAGCAAATGTCAGAATCTAGCGATCCACATATTCATCTACGTAGTAACAACCTTCCAGGCTCGTTGAAAGTGGCTCAAAATGATTGAACCTCATCCAACATGGATGCTACATGTGAGCTACATTTTGTTAACCTTGATGTATCTTGTTGGAGTCACTCGGTGAGGCAGAGCTGCAAACTAGGCTTGTTGGTGGAGAAAGTGAGGCGAATCTGTGAGCTAAATTCGTTGACGAAGAAAGGCTCACCAAGGTGGTTCCTAGAAAAGGGACTATTGGGGTCGGTTTCTCGGGGCTAGCAAATAATTATGATGAGGCCCTCAGGTATGATATTTTCACCTATTGATCCTTGAAGAACAATGTATTAGTAAATACGAGGCCCTTAAACATAACTTTTTTCTCATAACTTAATCTCCTGTAATTTCTATACGAGGCAGTTCAACATGAAATACACGAGTTTGAGTAAAATGAAAAAATAAAATAAAAATAAATAGCTATTTTCTATTGATTCTTGAGGAAACATGCTCAGAGGACATAATAACAACTAACATAATTCTCAAAGATGAGGATTCCTATTAAAACAGGAAAGGCCCACATGTTTACTGTCATATCATATTTAGGAGCCATGCTTAGTGCTGGACAAAAATGTTGATTACTATGGAAAAAGTTTTAATATCTTTTTATTGTTTAATTAGTATTATAAATCGAGCTCATGAAAAATGTTTAGAGCTAAGAGCTTGTTTGGAAGTGATTAAAAGTTCCTTAAAATGGATTTCTTTGGCAGTATTCTATAAATATGTCGTGAATTTGTGATGGTTGTTTATTCTTTAACGCTATCTAATATTTTCTTTTATTGTCCAACCAACACATAAAGTATGTCAATAAAAAGATGAGATTGGATGGAAAGGATAGGTTGGACTAAATGTTCTTTCAATGTGTATGTGATTCCACAAATTAAAAATTTGACAAAGATTATCATCGACTGAAACGAAGGTAAGAAAATATGGTTAAACTTTTTTGAGTTTCAATTAAATCCACAAATTTAGGAAATTGGCATGAGCATATTTTCTAGGAAAGGGAGTCAACCCGTATTGGTAAATGAATGACGAGTGGAAATAAAGCAAAATGAAGAACCCAGGAAAGTACCTTCATTTCTTTAGCAAATCATAAAGGTCATTCCTGTCATGCGATAATTTGCAATAACAAGATATGTTCCCACTGTCTGCAAGAACCAGAGAACAAATGGTTTATTTTTGAGGTCCCTCAAATATCTAAGGCCTTAAGCCGTTGCCTAATTAGCTTTGGTAAGATTTGAAGGGAAAATTGGTAAAAGTTGTAAATTCCATGAAATACATGATTGAAAATAAATTTTGAAATAATTGAGTTTGGCAGATGATATAAACATTTTTATGAGTTTTAGTAAATGATGATCAGGCATTTTCTTAATCATCAAGGCAAGTGTCAAATGTATAGATGGTGGGGTTGTCAACGCTCGTGCCTTTCTTTAGCACATACCTTAAAGGTATTGACTTTTTGATAAGTTGAGGATACGAGGACTAGGTTTAGTTGGAGACTTTGAATATGTTATACCCCTTTGAAGTCTTTATATCCATTTACGTTGTATGGTAAACAAATCAGATATGTTTAATTTTAATTATTTAATCATATTTATTTACAATATTTAACATATTGACTCAATCTTTAATGCGTGGAGATTTGAGTTAGTTTCAGGAAATTATGAAGACTGATGGTTTCAGGAAATTATTGGAGTGTGATTACTTGTTCAATGTAATTTATTTTGGGAATTCAATGTAGATGTGTGTAATTTATTTTGGGAATTAAATCCCTATATAGTTAAAACTCAATCTAGCAATATTGATTTTGGGAAAAATATCTTAATAATTAATAGTAAGTCCTGATATCTTAGGATAGAATGATATTGGTCTCCGTATATTCAAATCGACTTTTTCTCTAGTTCAATATACGTAATTTAGTCCACAAGTAAAATAGTTATAATATGTGAATGCCAAATGACCCACAAGTAAAATTGGGTTTACTTCATTTGCACTCTCAAGTACTTGTAATTCACAAAAATGTAAGAAAATAATTTTTACTATATCAAATATGAGTACAAGAGAGAAGTATTTAAGTGGCTACTTTATACAATACAATGAAACCCTAAAGTTGGATAAATCTTTTAAGCATTCAAGCATAATATTCTAGGTATGAAAGCTAGAGGCATATTCAATGAAATTATGCAAAACTTTTATACTTGAATCTCCCAGATGTTAACCGTCCATGATGATATAGACTTTTCAAACATCATTGAAATCATTGCAGATTCTCCTTAATTCATTTAAATTCATCGAAATTAAGAAAAATATTAATGCCGATAATACCTGAAAAGTGGTCATTCTACCATTCTACTACTTCGGAACCCTCACTGCAACCCATATTAATAGTTTAACAAGTTATCAAATATATCAAGTGTGTGAAGCTACAGAGGCTGTCATTTGACCATGCATCAACTCATAATTGGCAACGGTAACTTAATTGAATCCTATTAACGAATGGATTTCTAAATGGCATGCTAAGGTTTGGATCCTATCAACCTATCAAATATATCAAGTATAGTTTTGCTGATGTAAAAATAACAATATTGTTATATTAAATAAAAATGTGTTTATTTTATTTATTGCATTTATTTATTATTAAGCATGTGAATTAAAGTGCCTATAATCACTTGTGATAATATAAATTGGATACTTGCGTTGAGAAATATAGGGTGACACAACTTATATTTTGATCATAAATAATTTGTTCATTATCAATGTATAAGGGTTGACACCTTGTACTGGAAGGTTGTAATATTGACCGATTCACTATTCACGTTTGTGATTTGTCCTTATTACAAAAATAGTTAAAGGTGGCACTAGTACACTTGGAGTCTATTGAACGGATCACGTGTCAAATTTAATTCCTATAGCATGACCGTGCGAAGAATTAAGTTTCACTTGATCGCTGTGTATTTCATATAAATCCCTTAATAGTGTTATGTATATATTTTCGTGATTTTAGTGGTTCTTTGATCATCAATGGGTGATATTAATTTGATTGGTTAAATGTCTTGATGAGCTAAGAATTCGAAAATAAGCAAGGTAGAGAATTCGTGTCGAGAATCGTCACATTGAAAAATGGGTAGAGTGATTACTTAAGTATTTATTGTTGAATGGTTAAAATTTGAGCTAAGTGTTTAGCGACAGTTAAACTTCGACATCTGTGATTAGTTTACATAATCGTTGAAGAAAATGATACTTAAGCTAGTGATAATAAATAAAAGGGCAAAACGGTCATTTATGCTCATACCTAATTATTAAATCTCGGACGAGGATAAAATACATATACAACATGTTAGAGGAAATCATTACAAATTTATTGGTTTCTGTGTCTTTGGTGAAAAAGTAAAGACTAATAATTAGATTGGGTGGTCTAAAGTCTACTAGACAGATCTAATTATTGAAGTTTGGATAATATATGTTATATCAGGTCCCTATGTCAGCTCCATAAATTATTGGAATTGAATTATAGTAATTATAATAATTTTGAGATTAACTATAATTACAATAAAATTTTGTACTTAGTTATAATTATTATGAAATTTGTAAACTTAATTATAAAGTTTTAGGACTACACATGTAATTAAATGTGTACTAATTGAATTTGGACTTTAGGTAAAACTCCTACTTAGATTTTAATTAGAACTCTTATTTGAATGTGAAATTATTATTGTACAAGAATTAGAACTATTCTGTCTCTATAATTAGAGATTATATAGAACCTAGAATTTCTAATCATATTACATAAATCCACAGTGTTCAAATTGAAGAGAGGAAAAAAGAGAGAATATTATTTTTCTTGCTTTTATTCAATTGTCAGTTTAAAAATTAGTTTCTTGATATAATTAAAAAAAAAAAACGCCCACTCATTGGTGTAGTTTTGATTTTGGAGAATACAGTAGAAGACTTGGAGATTTGATGTATCAAGTTCTTGTAATTAAAAGCTAGAAGTCTATGATCCAAAAAGGTGGAAGTTCGTGATTTGAATTAATTAAATAATTAATCATCAATTTAGGTAAAAATTCAAATTCTTTATCCTTGATTTAACATATACGTGAACATCTAAACTGCAACGTCCTAAATTTCCAAAAACGCCAGGATGTTAAGAAAAACGCTGTTTTCTTTTATAATAATTGTGGAACGATTTAAATAAAAGGAAATTCTTTATTTTCAACCATAAATATCAATTTAAAATAACCAAAAGAGTCTTTGAGCAAATAAAACTAGCAAATAATTTAGAATTACAGAAAAAAAAAAGCAAACTAAATATTTAATTTCTTTTTCCTTTCTTCGATTCACTTGGCTGTCCGCGTCACCAATTCGTCACAACTTCAATCAACCCGAACTAACCTTTAAAAATTTGTAAGAGTGAGTATTCAAAAACACCCAATAAGATACGTGCAATTTTCATATACAAATATATAACAATAAAAATTATGCATTTCATACCACTTTGATCTTATGGAGTAATTCCGTGACCAAGTGACACCCATCTTAGGCCTTCTTATAATCCTGTAGGATTTCATATTTCTTTTAAAAAAATGAATGTCTGCAGGTAATTCATTCATATTTTATTCAAAAAGTATTTTTCTCTCTCTTCTTTTCAACCACACATTCTTTATTAAAATAATATTATACGTAAATCAAAAACTTTTCTTCATTTTTCAACCACACATTTCACATCAATTTGCTATTCTAAAATGTATTTTTACATAAAAATATCTATCAAACACCCCCATATTCTACTTTCTCGACTGCGTCAAAATTTTGGTGACTGAATCTTCAAAATTATTCTCTCTCTCTCTCTCTCTCTCTCTCTCTCTCTCTATTGTCTGATATGTAAAAATTTCTTGGTGGAAAATCAAAGTACAAATGCACATTATTTATAATAAAAAAATGGTAGTTGAGTCATGGTACAATTTTGACGGTGGGGAAAACGTGTACCACTTAGATAAACTTTAAATTTTGATAACCCAAACCATGATATGACACATGTATGATAGTACTTGAATATCTCACATATAAGATTACATTTAAACCTTTATCCTTTATCAAAATATAGGATAAAAATGACTTCATAAAATTTTATCTCATCTCTGTAAAATCTCTACTTGGTGAAAATAATTTTTAAAACCAATAAATCTTTAAACGCATGGCCAAGCAGGAGATGGAAAATTTATCTAATTCATATGATAAGTTCTAGATTAGTTTTAATTTGGATTTTGCTTAATTAGAAATATCCCAATCACCTTATCCACTCATGTAGTGCAGGTAAAATAAACGTAAGGACTAATATTTTAATTTAATTTAGTAACAATATCCGAAGTTGAATTATCTCAAAATAGGATTATAATTATCAATTTACATTAATCATCATCAAAATGTGATAAAATAACAATTAACTACAATCTCATATCCACCACCTTATCTCTATAGAAGAGCACACGTGGCTACCCCTTTTAAAAGTTGGTAAATTCTAATTCCAATTAAATAACAACTTCTACAAACTTCAATATCTTGAGCCAAACTTATTAGAATTAACTTTTTCTCGAGCCTAAAATACATAATTAGATACGGGCTCTCCAACGAGTGTAATATTGATAGACTTATCATCACTCTATCAAAATCCAATTATTTGCCTCAAGAATATAATAATTTAAAATATACTTCATCCAAGTCCGTCATTTTCAAAATAATCAAATATAATATATAGAATAGATAATAATTTTTTTCCCTAAAAATATTTTAGAGATGTCACATAAACGATCTTGTTTATTTAATTAAAATTTTTTTTATTTAATTTCTGGACAATTCCGCTTCCACATTGTAACAGGTGTAAAGTGGATGCAATTCTCGGTAATTGAGCCTGTGATGCTTAATGCAGACAAAAATAAATGTTCTATCTATCGGTTTGTATTGGCCTTGCAGAACTTAGATGTCGAAATTACAAATCCATTAGTTAACCACTCTTGCATACCAATTACCACTCAAAATACAGTTTCGTAGTCTATCATTTAATAAATTGGAGGTGTGCACATTTGTTGTAGGAATCACATTTCATGTCCAAAATGTCGAAGAAGATTTAAATAAATAAATAAATTTGTGTCCTAATTGCTAGCTTAAACTTTTAGATGATGTGGTTTGATGAGCAAAATTATGCACATCTCATAAATTGAAAAATGAATCCAAGTTGCTCAAGGATCTTCAGAAATTCCGTAAATAAATTTGTCCTATCCCTATAAGCTAATGTTATTAGACGATGTTATTCAACTTTAACAAAAAGGAAAATTTCTAACACGGGAAAAATTGAATTTGCACCAGTAAACAATAGAATTGAGGGATTGATAACTTCACAAAGGTAAGGTCGTGTGTTCAAGATAGCTTCAATCCGGCATGGACGACCAAGAAATTCACTTATATTATGAATATTCTTGCTTCCATTTCTATCATCATCATAATTTTGGCAGCCTTATCCTTTCCTTCTTTCTTGCAAAGAGATTTGCTCTCTTAGCATTTGATTCTGACAACTTTGTTTTACATACATTTATTCTCTAGCCCCTAACTCTCCTAAAAATAAAAAAATAATAAAAAGAAAAAAAAATTAATTTTCAACAGAGCTTTTGAAAAAAATTTCAGTAACATAAAACTGGTAACCCTATTTAAGCTCCATTGTTTGAGAATAGATTTTGTTAAAAGTGATATTGTTACATATTTTTCTACAATGTGGGCCACATGACAGCCAAATAAGAAGAGGCTATACAAGGGAAACACTCAAATTCCCATCGTCTCCTCTTCATGCCTTTTTTGATACGATCATGGGATACTTTTAGATGCATTGTTTAAAATGTTATTGTTATTCGAGGCGATGCATCACCTCTCCACTGCAGTATATATCTAGGGTGATGAACATCTACTACAAGCCTTGCTTTGACAAAGTTGCCCAAAGTACACCGTACAAAATATTTGATGTAACAACTCCGCAACAACGATACTTAGTTTTTAGCTTATACTCTGACTATGGAAAGCCATACCTATGATGGCTATAAATTGACATAATTAAGCATGAGAAATGAGGTATTAAAATAAAGTCACGTGTTAAGCATTCAGATAGAGCTTCTTCCACCTATAAATACTCTGCCCTTTCCTTCGAAGGAAAGTTTTGGTAAACCGTATCTATATCTTTATCTATTGTATCTCTTCCACACCCAATATACTTTATCGTCTGACTTGAACGCCAGACTGTATTGAATTAATTTTCATCTAAGTATGTCACAGAATTTTATTCTATCATGTTTGCTACTGAGGGGGTGTTTGAGCAACATTATTTTGGTAATAATGCATTCTTGAATAATGTATTGATGGGAAATGTGTGGTTAAAAAATAAGGAATTTTTTTATTTATGTGTATTATTATTTTATTGAAGAATGTGTGATTGAAATAATGTCAAATTATTATTTAAAAATGTATTTTTTTGAAATAATGTGGCTCAAACAGACTGTAAATATAATCTTCAGCAATTAACATAGTACGTGGTTGTAGAGGTGAAGATTTTTTGATACCTAGGAAATGGAGAAGTTGCACAGTGGTACTTAGATGTAGCGTTGACCTTAATATTTTGGGTGTACTATGTGATATTTTTAAAACATGGTCCCTTTAATAAAAAAAAATTAAATTTTAAAATTATAATACACAAATAAAAAAAAAAAAAATTGGTGTCCCTGTAATGTAGAGGCCTTGTGCGGTTGCACCATCTGTGAACCATCAGGGTTGCCTCTACATAGCTGTTGTAATGGATATTTAGGCAACACTCCACTTTATTTGTAGAGTTAAAAATGTGGTGAAATTTTTTTTTTTTTTTTTTAAAGATAATTTGAGAAATTTTAAGGTTGGATTGGATCATAGCCTTGCTACGGAGATGGGTTTCAACTGAAAAATGGGAATCAATGGATAATACATTTATCTTTTAGAGATGACCCTATTTTCAAGTGGATTTATTTTTCATTGCTTTTTATTTTCTACAAAATTATAAGAGGAAATCTTTAACAAAACGCCAGCCTCAAGCAGAGCTAGCCCTAAGATTTTGGATGTCCTGTGCGAAATTTTAAAATGGTACCCCCTTCAAGTGATTAAAACATATAGTAAAGAAAAATATTTCAATAATATTATTTCATTGCAAAAATATGATATTTGAATATTTTTTTTTTAACATACACAAACAAGAAAAACATAAATAAAACTCAAAAGTATCTCTCGAACTTCATCAAAATTCATGTGTCATCAACAAAGAACCATCCAAACCACTAACCTCTTCGTGCAATTCCATATAAGCAAACCTTGAAACAAATATATAAATCAAGTCAAGTGTAAAGCTTGAAATGATACAAAGTATGTAAAAATATTTTTTCTCGCATTTTTAAAAGCAACTTCACTAATTAAACTTTCGTAATCAATATTTTTTAGAAAGTCTTGCTCAATAGATATCAAAACGAATCCATTCAATCGTTCTTGTAAAATGGTTGATCATAAATAAGATTTTAATAACTTCAATTTTGAAAATTTTCTTTCAGCAGATACAACAGTAACAGGAATTAAATCAATCTTGATTCTTCGAAAACCCGTGTATCACAAATTAATGAAAAGAGAGTTAGAGGGTAGTAAAAATTCAATGAATCAATTTCATTAGTAGATTTCACTTATCAAATTAGTAATTATAAATTATGAACAGTGAACCCATTTTCACAATTAATTGATTTCACTTAACAGTAAATCTCTTCACAGTTAATTGATTTCACTTATTAAATTAGTAATTATAAATTATAAACGATGAATCCATCTTCAGAACGTTGAGAAAAAAATATTAAAAACGAATTTATATTTTCTTGAATATTCAAAGAAATTATTGAAGAAAAATATGTTAAGGAAACAAAAACTTACTTGTAAGTGTTCAACTTCTCCGGAGGAAAATTATGTCGTGCTTTCTCAATCCTCAATCCTGAATTCAAATTTTAACAAGTTCTTGCAAAAAGAATTCAAATCAGTAAAATCATAGAATAAGATTAACGAAAAGATAATAAAGAAAAGATAACATGTAATTCAAATTTTCAGTGAGAGTTCAGTGAAAAATATGAATCGTCAGTCGTTGCTTAAAGAAAAAAGAGAATCTTTTGGAGCCAGATTAAAGATGATTGGAAAAAAAGATGATTTCTTCAAAAAAAAAAATAAACAAATAAAAAAACGGTTGGTTTCTATTTTCTCTACCTCAATTATCTTTGGGGCAATTGGAAAAGATTGTTGTTTTCTTTAATTCTTCTCTCCAAAAAGACGATTTGGAAAATGTAGTTGCTCAATTTTTCTCTCTTCTCTCAGTTCTCTAGTCGGGCTAATCTCTTTTTGACTTTTTACTTTTTCCTCACATTATTTAAGGTAGGAACGCTATTTAAGAATATTATATTCAAGAAAATTATAACTAGTTAGTCACATTATTCTTAATTTTAATATCTTTTGCATAATAATAAAAATTTTATATTTTAAATATTTAATTATAAATAAATATACAATTATAACAAAAATTTTTTTGATGCCCTTACAAATTTGAGGCCCTGTGCGATCGCTCAACTCGTGCGCCCTCAGGACTGCCTCTGGCCCCAAGTTACTTCGCCCAACAAGAAATTTGAATTTAAGGATGACAATGGATAGTAACCATCATATCATTCTTGTTTCGTTCTGATTTTTCAGAATGTAGGGTAGGTTGAGACATAAAAAACATCATTCATCATTTTATTTATTTAATTAAATTTTCTTAAATATGATTTAAATGAAGAACATAACAATAAAATGAAATATAATAATGAAAAATGATTCAGAGCTAGTACTAAAAATTCGAAACTAGGGACTATAGGTTTTGCATCCCGCCTCGTTTACTATTCAAGGAAGGACAATGTGGGACGGAACGCGCCACGTGGATTGAAGGTCGGGAATTCTATAATCCTTATTAGGCATTTGGTTAGGAAACATGATCGCTATCACAAACCCATCCATGATTCATAATATTTTTTTTAAAATTTTTTTTGAATAAAATTTAAATTTAAACGCATAATAATATATAAATAAGTAAATACATAAATGAATGGGACGAAAAATGAAGATCAAAATGTCCTACGCGCCTCTTAAAATTCAAAAAAGAGAACGTCCGACTTATCTTGTTGCTATCAATAAACTTTTTAGGAGCAAATTGAAGAAAAAAAAAAAAGACCATTTTGTTGTAAATGGTAAGTTTTATTTGTGAATGACAATTGTACCCCTATAAATTTAGAAATTATTATCATTGTATCCATAATCCTTCTTTATGAATACATGGCTCTAGTTCTTATTATAATACATACAAGTCTATTGACTTTTATTTTCCCTGCTTTTTCTATCTCTTTTCATAATACGTTATCGGTCCGAAAGCTTAATTTTTCAAAGTTTAGTGAAGGTAATAATTTTTTTAGGTATGATCATTTATCACGTGTACTGAAATTAATTTAATGACATATGAATTTTTATATACATATGACGAATTTTCACTACAATTAAAATAGCTTTTGCAATATTCAAAAGGCAATATTCGTGAATTGTATGCTGCTAAATGGTTTATTGCAACATTTTAAAAAGTGAAAAATGTTGCTATTGATTAATTTAATTAAGCATTGGCAATATATTTTTTTTAATTGCATGTTGTCAATATTACCATTTTCAACGTTTCTTGAATGTTGTAAGAAGTTTTATTTTTCGCAATGTTTAATGAATGTTGTAAAAATAAAGTTCTATAGTAACGTTCAATAAACGTTTTTGAAACTCTTGATATATAGCTTTTTGTAACGTTCTTTGAGTGTTGCAAAAGTTTTAATTTTTTTTTATTATGTTGCAAAAGTTTTAATCTTCCTTTTTTTTTTTTTTTTGCAATGTTCATTGAACTGTTTAAAATTTTGTTCTATAGCAATGCTCAGTACATATTGTTGAAATTCTTACGATACAACATTTTGCAACAATCATTAAATGTTGCGAGAAAGTGTGTTTTGCAACAAGGATTTGCTATATTTATTGCTTGTTGTAAAAAAGAACAAAAATAAAAATAAAAATTCACATACTTTTAATTTCAATCAATCCTACCTATTAATTAAAGATTATTTTAAATTTTTAATTTATAAAAAAAACAAAATCCTAAAAAATAAATTAAGAAATTTTAATGATAAAATTCTATTGGTAATATGAAAATAATATACTGAAACTATATTAAAAATTTTCGAACTAAAACTACACAATTTCTGTTGGAAAAATATATTAAGGCCCTGTTTGATTGGGCATCTTTTCCATGGAAAATGGAAAATTTTGTCTATTTTCCACCTTTTGATAGTGTTTGATAGCAAATATTTTCCATGTAATTCATTTGCTTGGTTTTTTTGAAAAGTGGACTTTTCTTAGTTTTCAAGGAATGGTGGGAATTGGTTTTCTAGGTAAGTTGCCAATTTTTATTTTTTATTTTTTTGGCATTGAAAACAAATTCTATCATTAATTGTAAAAAAATATTTTTCTTTAATTGATAATTTCCATATAAAACAAAGTCAAATGAACACCAAAAGATAGATGATTTTTTTGGCTCCTTTTTTTTTTTCTTTGGGCAAGAGGAACAAATTCTATCCCCAATACCAGTAAATTTTATCCCTTTAATTGACAATTTTTATGTAAAATAAAGTCAAACGAACATCAAAAAATACTTTTATTTTAACATTTTTCACATAAAAAATTATATCAATCAAACACAATAATTGATAATTCTCAGTAAAATAATTTTTAGACAATTCAATTTCCTGAAATTCATTTTCTTTCTATCCAAATTTCATCTTTACAATCAAACTGACCCTAAAAGTTAATAGAATGATTCTTTCGAATAAAACATACAATTTTAACTAATTACAAATTATAAATTAAATTATTCTACACACTATCTATAAACATACTAATAATTCTATAAACATACTTAACTGAGATAAATGAAGGACAAAAAGCATAAAGATGTGTCATTAAACATTAATTAAATAAACAAATAATGATAGAACTGGGAATGCAATAAAAAATAATACAGTAAAATAGAACAAATTACCAGTATTTTTAATGAAGCAAATTGTAGCTGTTTCCAAGCACAACCAGTCCCAGTTCCTATTACCATAAATGGTGGACAAAGGCAACGGATACCCCCCTTCCATTGATTGCAAACATGAATATGTTATTGGCAGTGACAGACAGATGAATTGCTGCCAAATTTTTTACTCTTCTCAGCAACACTGCAAAATTAACAATCTTTAATCCCTTCATCTCATTCGAGAGTTTAAATAGGAGGCTTTTTCTGAAATTCAGTACCTAAAACACACCTACTTCCAAATTTTAATTTAGTGTTATTCATTTCATCAACAAGCAAAGTAGCTCCATCAGGATTCAAATCCTTCAACGGTCAAAGTAGTTTCATCAACAGGGCCTTTTTTCCAGTCACCGGATTCAACAATGAGCTATCTTTATTAGAGCCAAACAAAAAATACCCAACATTCACATTGGCAGAATACCCAAAATGAGTGTTAATTGGATTATGGAGAGGAATGGTATAAACATGTTTTTCCTCCATTAACGACTAGAAAGTAGTGTTCTTGACCATTATCGGAAAGACGAAGATGCAAACCAAAAATAAAATGAGTTATAAACAAAACCAATTTTCCATTCAAAAATCATCAATTCGTGTCCTACCATATCATGGGAACAATTTTACAACAAACATAAACAAAAATTACCTTTCTATCTTGAGGTAGATGAATTTGAAGCTCACAAAAATTAGACGACGTGATTTGGGATACCACGGTGCATGATAAAAATTACCCGAATGAATTGAATGGATTTTCAGAATACAGAGAC
Organism: Olea europaea var. sylvestris; assembly: GCF_002742605.1. Taxonomy (NCBI): domain Eukaryota; kingdom Viridiplantae; phylum Streptophyta; class Magnoliopsida; order Lamiales; family Oleaceae; genus Olea; species Olea europaea. The sequence continues at coordinate 104,838 of NW_019265805.1, read as the reverse complement.
TTCATGTGAGATTTTGTAGAAATGGATTTCAGGATGATAGGATTTGAGAGATTTTTGGAGGATCTTGGTTCAGATACTTAGGGTTCTTCGCGAATGGGAGGAAGTGATTTGAGAGAGATTTCACACTAATTGGGTTATAATTCTGTAAAGTCGTGTGAAATGAAATTGATAATGCCGTGTTTGGATGCTCCATTACTAACGTGGAAGCTTAGTTGGCAAATCACTTACTACTTGAAAGGAGTTAACCGGCCAAGTCATTTTTCCATTCACCACATCAGCACGTCTATTAACAGTTTTGAACGGGTGAGTGATGGAGTTGAACGGAGCAAAGTTCAGTGGCCAATGAGACAATTAATGAAGTTCGATGAGTAAATCGTGACTAGTGTAAAGTTTGGTGGTCAATGAAACATTTAACTCCATCCTTTTCTACTATATAGAGCAGTTTAGTTCAGGCTAAGTTTCTCGTTTAAGCATTTTTACTCTTGCCCTCCTTTCTTTATACTTATTAAGAGGCTGGGATTTTTAAATTCTGAAATCAAATTCTCCTCTCTTATGGTGGTTCCCTTTATTTCACTACCTTTCACCGATGCTGCCCTATTTGCCCTTTCACCAATGCTGCCCTGCTGCATCACGGTGCAATGCACTATCCTTCGTTTCAAACTAGCCTTTTAACTCTACTCGTCGAGAAGAATTGATTATTTTTGAAAATTTTTATTGTTTCACAATAGTTTCATTGCTTTTGTTTATTTATAGTCAATGCGGCAATCTCTCTATAGGAGCTCGGAGGCTGCATTTTTGCCTCCAAGTTTGGACATGTTATATTTATAAAAGAGTAATGATATTCATAGTGAGGACTATCGATAGCTATCTTACGTGACGTACACATGACATTATTTAATACATTAATATGATAGGTTTTTTACCATCCTATGCATCAAATAACACATTGTCATGTATATGTCACAAAGGATGACTATCAATAATCTTCACTATGAATAACATTATTTATTATAAAAGTAAAGTGTAAATTAGTTTATATTAAACCTTTGTTTTACATCTATTATAATGAGAAATTTTGGTAATCTGTATTATGGAATAGTATTTTTTTGGAAAAATTTGTGGTTAAAAAAGAAGGGAATTTTTTGATTTACTTGTAATATTATTTTATTGATGAATACGTGATTAAAAAGAAGAGAGAAAAATATATTAAAATTTTAACGGGTGTTAGACAAGGGCTAAATTCCCTCGATATCTAGAGAGTAAATATACTTTAGGGTAATTAGCAAAAGGCATTCCTATCGTTTGTACTCATTGTGAAAATGGTTCATATTGTTTCAAACTTGCCATTTACAATTATTTCAAACATTTCTTGCAGAATCAGTGCTTTCCATCATATTTCATTAAATCCTTCAGTTAAATATGTGTAATTTGGAGCAAAAACGTGCCTATCGTTTGCTTTAATTGTGTGAATAGTTCTTATCATTTCAATTTTGACATTTGAACACTTAGATCGACATTTTTTTGCTTAAAAGATTTTTACCATCCATTTTTTCTATTATAACATTATAAAATGACTAATTTATCATCGTCTTTAGATAAACAAATATATATGTATATATAAAATGTTGTATCTAGATTTTATAATTTTTTTTTTAAAATTACAAATGAATTTTATGCAAAACAATTTAAAACATTCTAGTAAAAAAATTATTTTTCCAATTAACCACCTATCCCTATCTCGACCCCTCTGCATATCCTCCTCCATCAACACCACCATCAAATAATTAAAAAAAAAGAATTAAAAGTTTAAAAATTATTTGATGAGGAATAAGCGCCATTCGTTTTTATATTGCCCTCGTTTGCCCCCATCACATCTCATCAAATTAAATTAAATTTTTCTTTCTTATTTTAAATCACACAATTTTCAATAAAATAATATTACAAATAAATCGAAAACTTTTTATTCTTTTACAACCATTCATTTTTCAAAAAAATTCTATTTCCCCCATTATAATTAAAATTAATGGGGGTCGAATGGGGCCATAAATTTTTTTATTTTTATTTTTCTATGTTTATTATTATTATTATTATTATTATTATTATTATTATTATTATTATTATTATTATTATTTTGCTTTTATTATACTTTTAATTATCTCTTTGATTAATTTTGTAGTGGTGGTGAAATGTAGGGGATGGGTGTAGGAGTTGGTGGGTTAATTAAGAAGATAAAATATTTTTCTTTAATTAGAATGTTTTAAATTTTTTTAGGTGAGATTTGTTTGTACCTTTTAAGAAACATGAAACTCTACATGCAAACTTTTTTGGATTAATTTCAAAAACGTTCACTGAACTTATGCAAAAATTACAAAACAGTCACTAAAGTTTAAAACTTTCAGTAACGGTCACTTAAGTTTCGAGGCGCTTTCAGAGATGGTCATTGAAGTTAAAAACTTTTAGAAATGGTCATTGAAGTTTAAAAATTTACAGAAACGGTCACTGAAATTTAAAACCACATTTTCAATTTTTTGGGCTGCTTTTGTTGCAACATTTCTGCCACTTTCGACCACGGATTATCGTCAAATTTTGATAATGTTGGAAAGTCAACAATATTCTCTTCAATTACACCCAACATCTCCCCGTAACTCCAAGGGATTCGATCGAAAAATTGTCGCCCAAAAAAGCCCAAAAAAATATTTGAAGTAAATCATCATTAATGACACGATGTATTAATTAATGAAAAATTGAAGATAAGAATTTGACATAAAAATAAAAATAAAAATGATTGCTATAATGCGAAGTACAATTAAAATGTAGTGAAACGAATAAAATTTGTAGTACCAATCTAAATTGACATCCTTTGATAGAGGAAACAAATTTAGGTAGGGCGGTTACACCACGTGGCGGTGCGGTGGGCCACCACACACCCTCGAGGTGTGTGGACCATCTACAGAGGTGGCACTTCGGGGTTGGGCAGTCGCACCACGTGGATGGTGCGACCGCCCCACCCAGGTTTCTCTCTTGATAGAGAAAAAAAAATAAAAATAAAAAATCTAAAAATCTGCAACACGTTTTTTTTTGCTCGATTTACATTGGCTATATGTTAACAGAAATGTAATACAAAAGAAGCAAACAACAGAAACTATTTCAAAACATTATTGTTCATTTAATTACTGATTCAAAGCTCCAGATTTGCATTTGGCCAAAACTTGCCGAATTTGCTTTATCTCCTGCGATTCTAAGTCTGGTTCTTCGTCAATATTTATTGTTGTAGTCATATATATGTTAAAGTATAGGAATTGTTGGCAGTAGAAGTTGAACACTCTACTTAAAACTCCTCCACGTGCTAGAGATACAAGCAGTGCATAAGGAGAGCAGATTAATTATGGGGTAGATATACTAAAAGACATCTTGTGGGAAGAATACTGAGGCCAAGAAACAAACCAATTGGGAAACTGAGTAATTCTTGACTTGAATGCGTATGTATCCCATATCAACTTGAGGTGTCAATGGAAATGAAGGAGGAGAGAAAAAAAAAAGGCTAGTGAGAAGCCAAAACTTGATCCAACTGAAGTTTCCAATTACTATACCAAATGGATCCAACTGAAGTTTCCAAGTACTCCTATTCGTTGTAAACATATTGAAACCATATACAGCCATGCCTTGGAAATGGAATCCATTTAGTATAGTAATTGAGAACTTCACTTGGATCAAGTTTTGGCTTGTCACTAACTTTTTCTTTCTCTTCTCCTTCATCTCCATTGAAATCCCATTGACACCTCAAGTTGATATGGGATACATACGCATTCAAGTCAAGAATTACTCAATTTCCCTATTGGTTTGTTTCTTGGCCTCGTTATTCTTCCCTCAAGATGTCTTTTGGTATATCTACCCCGTAATTATGCTGCTCTCTTTATGCACTGCTTGTATCTCTAGTAAGTGGAGAAGTTTTAAGCAGAGTGTTCAACTTCTGCTGCCAACAATTCCTGTTCTTAACATATATATGACTACAACAATAAATATTGACGAGGAACCAGACTTAGAATCGCAGGAGATGGAGCAAATTCGGCAAGTTTAGGCTAAATGCAAATTTAGAGCTTTGAATCAATAATTAAATGAACAATAATGTTTTGAAGTAGTTTCTGTTATTTACCTATTTTGTATTACATTTCTATTAGCATATAGCCAATATAATCCGAGCAAAAAAACATGTTTCAGATTTTTTATTTTTTGTCTCTACCAAAGGATGTCAATTTATATTGGTACTACAATTTTTATTCGTTATACGACATTTTAATTGTACTTTACGTTATAGCAATCATTTTTTTAATTTTTTTGGAGTTAAATTCTTATCTTCAATTTTTCATTAATTAGTGCATCTCTTCATTAATGATGATTTATTTCAAATATTTTGTTCTATGCTTTGAGACGAGGAGAGAATACTTTTCGTAATTATTTATTATTTAAAATATGATTAAAAAAAAATCTCGTTGTACGCTATTTATTAAAATACAGAATGAAATATAGACCGGTTTGGATCGATAACGTTCAATTCCATTTTCTCCTTTTCAAAGTCTTCCAGCCTTAGCTAGAGATCGTGCAGTCGACTGCATCAAGCCTCAAGCCATAGTCGTTAAAACATTCCAGCTATGATGGAGCTACATGCCACTCCATCTCGATCCCCCCCGATCTCGGTTTTGGACTGAAACACTGGGCCAAGATCTGGCCTCGGTACTCCCACCACCACCAAGGCCTCGGTAGCAGCGGCGTTGCGACCTACATGCCACTCGATCCCGACCCCCATTGGTCTCGGAGGACCCACCTGGGCCAAGATCTGGCCTCGGTGCCCCTTGGTCTTGGCGGACCAACCTGGGCCAAGATTTGGCCCCGGTGCTCCCACCGCCACTGAAGGTCCTGTTGCAGCGGCGATGCGACCTACATGCCACTCAATCTCAATCTCCCTTGGTCTCGACAGACCATGAAAGAAATTGTACATTGGAGTGATGTATTGAAGTCATATATTGTCCTTGACATGATTGCTTTCTTTTGGTTGGCTTCAATTTCTACAGGTTTCCAATATTTTTCCCATTGAGGACGCCAGTTTGTGTGACTCCATGTACTCATTTGGAGGTCCATTTTTGGCGTTGTTGTGGTTCTACAAGGCAACTCGCTTAACTGGTGGGTTAGCCTATTTTGTATGGAAAATTCAACTTATTCGCATTATTCCTTTTAAGTGCTAGTTTTATGCTTTTTCTGCGTCATTTCCCTTTTTCTTTTTTTTTTCTTTTTTTTTTCTACCTTCGTTGTTTTACGTAAGATATGGAATGAAGTATATATGTCAGAGAATCGAGAAGTCCTTATATTTTGTACTCGTCTGGGTCCATGTCTGATTCCGAAAAGGTTAACTGTAAAATCAGTGGGTTATAGAAGTAAAACTAGCTTCTCCTTTGGCCATTACATGGTATGGAATTATTGAAGGAATGTTAATAAATAAATATATTTGTTGATGCTCTTTGTTGATGATTTTTAAAGGCAAATGTAAAGTCTATGGTTTATGAAAGTTATACAGGCTTCTACAAGCCGTAGCATAATTTTGAAAACATTGTGGGAAAATGAATAAATAATTAGATCTGTTGGTGTTCTTTGTTGATTATTATTAGTTACCATAAGTTTATGGTTTCCAAAAGCAAAGTTTTGTGATCGATTCTTTGTTTTAAATTTGTGGCAATTTCAATTTGGGTTTGGATACAAATTCGTGGTCCCTTTTAGTTTTACCTACTTTGGCTATTATTGTAGGCTGTGAGTTGAAGAAGAAATTGGCAAGGATGTATGAAGTGAAAGATCCAAATGCCATATTTGTTTTTTAAGTTCAGGACGCACTTTGGTGGAGGCAATTCCACTGGTTTTGGCTTGATCTATGATTCTGTTGAGAGTGCAAAGAAATACGAGCCAAAATACAGGCTCATCAGGGTAATTCCTGTACCTCATTTAAACTTTCAGTGTTGTTTATATTATACTGGTAAATGGACATTTAAGCGAGTGGCAAATTCATTAGCATAGTCGGTTCAACGTCTTTCGGGATGGTGAATATTCAATTGTTAGTTGTACTAGGATGACACTTTTCTGAGGTGTAGACGCTAGTAGTTTTTTATTTTTACTTTACCCTGACACTAGAAGCATATTAAGTACATAGGCTTCTTACATGGATCATTCCTTCATTATGTATATGGTTATTACCATTTTGCTTCATGCTCTGCCCTGGCATTGAACGTCTAAATAATGATGGTGAGTTGTTAGTGGTATGCGACAATCGATCTTCCTCTTCTTTCAGGAAGAATTTCCGTTGAAGTAATGGATATACTGGCAATTTGTATTCTTGCTGCTGAAGATTATCATTAATCTCTATGGGCACAAAGTGAATCAAGATTTGTTTTTTGGTTGGTGGTTTTGATCCATCTAATTTTGGAATGTCCTTTTGGTCCTAGGGTACGCTGAAAAATACTGGTCAAGAAACAGAGAATATAGGTTGGGAATTACTTAACTCTCTATGTCGCACCCGATATTATTTCATATCACAGGTTTGATACGAAAGGCGAGTGACGTCTTCTATGCACAACTCCAATGGTCACTCACATTGGGTCGGGCTCAAGGGCTTTCTTGGCAATGCTGTGGCAAAAAGATCCATTGCCAGATGCAAGCTGGAGCAGATGAAGCAAAATCTGTTGTATACTAGTTAAATTAAGAGTATAATATTGAATGCAGTTTTGGACAACCACTGAATAAAGTGAGTATGCAACTTCACCACCACCAAATCCGTTACAGGAGTGGACTTGCAAGTATGCCTTCGTTAGCAAATTACTCATCAAAATCCGTGTGACAATACGCCAACAGAGAGAATTATGGGTCTCATTCCCAATCCTCGACTTCAACACAAAGCATAGTATAAAGATATGCTAGATGCCGTTATAATGGAATTGAATATAATAAACCATTGCTATGGTAGTTGGGAAACAACATCACCTTATAAAGAAAGAAGCAGTATGTTACTATTAAATCACCTTAAAAACAAACTGAAGTTTAAAAGTACCTAATAACAAATCTACTAGTTTGATAATTTGAAAGGATAACAAATCTACTAATTTCATAATTCTAAAGGAAAAAGAGAGAGATACAAAAAAAGAATAGATAGGGTCAAGACTAAGTTTGTAAGTTTATTGCAATAATGGACACATATTTATAAGGTTTAAAAGGAGCGTTACAATCTGAATAAAATAGACCCTTACAAAGTAAATAAGATTTATCTAAGTATCTTGATAAGACTAAATCGGCATCAATAATTATCTCATAGTTGTATGCAATATTCTCCTCATTAAAAACCTAATTTGACAAAAACTCAGTGGGACAAAACTACCAACACAAACGAAAGAAGGGTACAAATAATTATAACAAATTATGTATTAATAAAATACTGCCTCATTAATAGTGTGTCATGAAAATCCAATGGGACAAAACTTGATTGACAAAGAAAAGTGTACATCTACTCCTTTGATTTAAATAAATAAAAATTCTTGTATCGAGCATCTATGTCTTGTACGTCACTGTTTTAAATATTTCAATTCTGGTAAAATACGTTTCATTTTGTCTTGTTATAGCATACAAGTAATATTGTTTTCATAGAAGATTTTTATCAATCTTTGTTTGATTTTGGACAACATGATGATCCAATGAAAATTAGATTGTGTTATTGCTCTCTTCTAGAGTTATCGACAATTTGTAACATATAAGAATATTATTTTGAGAGTAAATGTCTAGTGGGTTATAGACATCTATTACACAAAGAATATGCCACGTTAAAACCATACTAGAAAAATCTTGTGCAAAAAATTCCAATAAAGGAAAAATAGTACATTTTTCTTTAAAGTATACTAAAAAAGTTGTCTCATTAGAAATCTCGTCATGAAATTCAATGAGACGAAATCTTAATTTAAAAAAAAAAGAAAAAGAAAGTACAACACATTTATCCCTCCTCAAAATAATATCACTTGAATTATATGTTTCAGTCATCTTAAATTCTTCAAGGATAACATTAATAGTGATGCCAATCACATTTCAAATTTCATGCATCGTGATGATAACGATATTGACTTGTGATTGCATTCATTATGGTCATGGTGAAATTTATTATGTTGAAAAGTCGTGCATTACATATTACGCTTCATTTTTCTTATTTACTTTTTGCATGGGTATATACATTTAGGTCCTCGAACTTTAGGTCCAAATGCTTTTGGTTTCCCTAATAAGTTCAGTTTTAATAAGATTGCATTCTTAATTTTGCTAATCATTACTTCAATCAATATGCTCAACAAATTTATTTCGATATATTTGCTATTCATAATATGAAGTGATATATCATGTACAAAAGTATTGTCGACAACTTTTTCTTTTCTTTTCAATTCTATTTCTTTTTCATAATGACATAATTTAATGAGAGACGTCCTTTTTCAATATTTCAAATACTTGAATCTCTTCTAGGTTTTATAATTAGTTATGTCTATATAACCTCCAAGAATATATGCTTCCTAATTAGGATCAACCTCTTTTCTTCTTCTGGTTTTTTTTTTTTTTCTTTTTCTCTTTCATTTTTTACTTTTTTAAGAATCAAATGTCACAAAGTTTCAACATATTATTTATGCATTGCAATAGTTTAGTCTTTCTAAGATAACAATACGGCATTGAATGTCTATAGTTGGTATATGAGATTTTAGTAATTTCTTATATGCCAGAAATGTATTTTACAATTGAATTATTTTTTCAGATTATCAAGTGCAAGGATATAGACAGCATAATATGATGCATTGTGTAATATTTTCAGCTGCCAATTTCTTCCCTTAATATTGAGAGAATTATTTAATTAAATTGACGTGAGCAAACTGCGTTATAAAATATCAACCTTTAGAGTTTAAAATATTTTGTAAGGGTTCAAAATAAATTTATATTCTCATCATTCTTTAATAACTATCCCATTGCACTATGGTATATAAATTGCACATTAGAAAATCATTAGATGAAAACTATTAGGTTCTAACCATAAATGAAAATTTAGGCTCTAACTTTGACATTGGCTTGGTGCATAATGTCATTATCTAAACATAAATGGAAAGTACTTTGTTTTTAACAATAACAGTTAAGAAATTAATTGGAGGTATTTAACAATCAATTGTGTTAAACAATTTATCGTCATCCCAATCAACATTTATCAAAATATTAATTTGGATGTAGATTTACTAACATTGACATGATACATTGTCTTGATGATATAATATAAAATTTAAGCTAATAATTTAAAACTTAATAAAAGAATGTGCAAAGTTCAGGTGCAAACACAATGCAATCATCTAGTAAATATATCTATCACACACAATTATAACTAGATGGTCAACATGCCCTATTTAATTTCAAGATTATTGAAATTTAGTTCTAACTTTATCTAGTGATGATCAAGACCAATTCGTAACACATGGAAAAATTATTGTTTAGGAATTCATTAGATTGAAGAATTTATAGTTCTTTTGAATATTCATTTGAATTCTTAATTTTGCATTATTATTGATCAAGTGATGAACCAAATAATAATGTCAAGCAATAATATATTCAATAATTGAACCTCTTGTTCAATGCAATGTTTATTTCAAATATACCAATGTCGATATAGTATCAATCATGACAAATATTTTAGAAACTTAGTAGGTTTCTTACTAATTTAGTACTAAATTATTATCAATAGTATTGAAGTGGAGGGTTTCTTCAAACAACAAGGAATGGGTCAACTATTCAATCAAATGATATTGAGCATATTTCTAGGAAGTTTATTCTCCCACATAATGCAATATTGACTCTTCTAGAGTATCAAAGCAATATTCTTCTTTAATATTAATATAAATAAATTTTTGCTTCTTTAAATGCAGTATAGTTAAAATTCAGGATCAATACACTATTTTACATTGAAGTTTATAAATTCATAATTATCCAAGAATAACTACAGAATATTGTTAAAGAATATTATTATTTAACATTACGATATTTCGAGATCAATAATATAATATTCAAAATAAAAATTTGCGATTTTTTTGAAAAAATAAAATATTGTTCAAAGGTATTAATAAATTATTCCCATAAAATGTTGTTTTAAACATAGATATTAAAGAATGATGAGAATATAAGTTTATTTTGGTCCGCCAATTAACTTTCCTAGCGAATGATTGATCGAGAAAATCTTAGAAACATGAGTCTTAATTAAAGTCAAGCCAGATACGGTATTGAAGCACAAATTGGATAACTAAAAAGGAGGGCTATATTATTCGGATCGGGCTAAGGTTGCCTAGTTGAAACAGGGGTGCCACTAGGCACCATATGAAAAAGGAGAATCCCTAAGAGGGAGAGTGCTATGATTCTACCTTTAGATGTTACTCTCCCTTTTCCCTTTTCATACTAAAAGGGAGAATGCTGTTTCTCCTTTTTCCCTTTTCATAAGAAAATGTTATTGTCCCTTTTCCCTTTCATTCTGAAAGGGAGAGTGCTGTGAAATTTCATTTGGATCAAGTTTTGGCATCTCACTAGCTTTTTCCTTTTCTCCTCCTTTGTCTCCATTGAAATCTCATTGACACCTCAAGTTGATATGGGTTACATACGCACTCAAGTCAAAAATTACTCAATTTCCCTATTGGTTTGTTTCTTGGCCTCACTGTTCTTCCCACAAGATATCTTTTGGTATTTCTATCCCATAATTATGCTGCTCTCCTTATGTGTTGCTTGTATCTCTAGCACGTGGAGAAGTTTACACTGAGTGTTCACCTTCTGCTACCAACAATTTCTGTTCTTACCATATTTATGTCAACAACAACAAACAGTGATGATTAACTAGACTTAGAATTGCAAGAGATAGAACAAATTCAGCAAATTTAGGCCAAATGCAAATCTGGAGCTTATCAATTGGCCCTTTGCCGGTAATTAAATATAGGTATTTGGAAAGAACAATTATGTTCTAAAGTAGTAAATTTCTATTATTTGCCTCTTTCATATTAGCATATAGCCCATGTAATTCGAGCTAAAAAAACATGTCTTAAAGTTTCAGATAGGATGAAAGAACCCTTTCGGGTGGTTTTTTTATTTTTTATTTTTTTGTCTCTACTAAGGGATGCCAAGCTTTATTTTAGGACGGTTATTTTGGTATTACAATTTTTATTAGTTACATTACATTTTAATTGCAGTTAAGGTTCTTAATTTTTGCTTATTATTGCAATTCTTTCGACAAATTCTTATATTCGACTTTTCATTAATTAATACATTTCGTCCTTGATGATAATTTACGTCAAAAAATTTTGTTTCTATTCTTTGAAATGAGGGAAAAATATGTTTCGTACTTATTTATTTATTTATTTGAAATATAATGAAAAAATACGTTGTTATACGCTATTTGATAAAATATAGAATGGCTGCTAACTCAGTAAATTAATAATGTGTCCAAATGGCCTCTTTACTTTTCAATATACAAATTTAGCCCTTGGCCAGAATGAGGAAAATTAAATAAAAAAATAAAAACTCAAAAGATATAGAACTTTCACTTTCATTTTCCCATTTTCAAAGTCTTCAAGCCTAAGCAACGGTTCGTGGACTGCATCTCCACGGCGTAAGCCTCAAGCCATTGTCGTTAAAACAGTCCAGCTACGATGTCTCGTAAATGCAGCGATATTGCGGCCTACGTGCCACTTGATCTCAATCCCCATTGGTCAAGATTTGGCCCCGGTGCTTCACCGCCACCAAGGCGCCCGTAGCATCCGATGAATGCCATCTAGGCAGGTGCAGTGGTAGTAGCTTCTGTTGGCTGCGAATCTTCCTGCACTGGTGGTAAGAGCCTTGGCCCGTCACCTGCTGTATGAAAGTTCTTTAGATTCTTCTCAAATAGTGGAGATATTCAATTCAAGCCTCGTGTTGAACCAGGGGCACCTCTTTATGCAGGGGCGGACGCAGAGAAATTGAGTTAGAATGTACAATCAAACTTTGTACAAATCGAATATTTTGATCTTGATTTTTGAATGATTCATTTTTGACCCGAAAAAATGCAGATTTACATTTAAAAAATATTTTTCATTAATATTTTGCTCATCATTTTCATCTATTTGATTTTGAACAATCATTTTATTAATATTTTGCTCACCGCAAAAATGCATATTTATGTTTTCAAAAATTGTATATTTGATACAAACAATCAATTCAAGTAGTCGAAAGAAAAAACAAATAACCAATATTCAATACTAATAATCAGTTAAATAAACACAATTCGTTAGATATAAGTTAAATTTTATATAATCAATTTAAACACGTGCTATATGCACAAATAGGATAGGAGAAAATGCAAATTTATGTTTTAATTAGTTGAAAATTTGATTGAAAATTGAAAATTTGTATTAGATATGATAATTGTAGAGAAATTATAAACAAATTTTAAAAAATTAGAAGTGTTAAGATTTTGATAAAAGGCATGAGCGTGAGAATACGAGAGCAATAAAAAGAGAGAAAATTCAAATTTATTGTAATTTTGTCCCTGTTTGGTGAGGATTAAAGTCTGATTTTTAGTAAATTTGGATAAAATTTTAGAAGTTAAGGAATCCGTGAAATATGTTATTAAAATTAATTATTAACTTTTATTTAGATTAAAATTTAGATTTCAATCGATACTGAACGTGACTTTATCAAAAAAAGGGAAAAATCTCAAAAATTGGGGGTGGTCAAGTGACCCCCGTTGGGTCCACTCATGTCTCCACGGTTATGAATACTGTCTCTTCCTTGTCTTTTGCCTACGTAGGACGCACTACGCAGATATTCTAAAACGAGCATATTTGGGATATTGTGTTGAGTATGGGATTAGAGGCAGCCTTTGTTTGTTCTCATAAAATCTCAGTGCTACTTTGTCCATCAGATGTTAGATAAATTGTCTAAACCAAAATTCAACCTCTAACTATGACTTTTGAGGCTTCTGGGTACACCGCAACCTCCAGCCTCCAGCCTTTAGCAACTGTTGTCGAGGCAGCTCTAGCGCACCCTCATCTCTAGCTTCGGCTGTTGAGGCACTCTTAGTGTGGGACAGGCACCAGAATTGTGCCACAACGGAGGGACTAGTCATGGGAGTCGGAAGGAAACCCAAAATATTTATTAAAACTTGCCGAGATTAGTATTGGTTTCAAGATGGTCTCTAGAAATTCAAAACATGGCTCCTTGCAGGCAATCTAGAGCACACCACCTATGTTGCTGAATTAAATTCCTCATCCACATTGAAAGTGATTTCCTCTTGCTTAATAAGTTGTTCGGTGTGAAATTGGGCTGCTTGAATCCTGTTATCCTCAAAGTTCTAAGTTGCTAAGCAAATGTTAGAATCTAGTGATCCACTTATTCATCTACATAGTAACAACTTCCAGGCTCGTTGATGTACCTTGTTGGAGTCGCTCGGTGAGGCAAAGCTACAAACTAGGCTTATTGATGGAGAAAGTGAGGCGAATCTGTGAACTAGATTCGTTGACGAAGAAAGGCTCACCACGGTGGTTCGTAGAAAAGGGACTATTGCGGACAAGTTTTCAGGGCTAGCAAATAATTATGATGAGGCCCTCAGGTATGATATTTTTATGTATTGATCCTTGAAGAAACATGTATTATTATATACGACGCCCTTAAACATAACTTTTTTTTCTCATAACTTAATGTTGGAAATTTATTTGTTGATCAAAATCGAAAAGAAAAAAAAATTTGCTTAATCATGAGGCCCTCCCGAGAATGGGAGGGCTAGCGAAGCTATAACCATGCGACTGCATGTGATGGCTATAGTCCATGCGGTCGCATGGTTATTAAAAACTAACCGTTGGGTTAGTTTTTGACCGTTTTTCATTCAAATTTGGTGACTTTTCACATGTTTCTTGCACCATTTTGTGGGAACTTGTCAAGGTCTATAAATAAGTGATCCATGTGCAAGAAAATTTATTGAATTCCATTGAAATTTATGCCTAAATTATACTTCCAAAAATTGAGAAAAAAATTATATTATAATCCTTCCATTTTTCACTTGTTCATTGTGAAGTTACACCTTTGCTTTTTAGTGTTCTTCTTATCAAGGCTTGTTCCTACAAACTATTTGCCGAAAATTTTTAAAAAGCATTGGAAAGGAGGCAAATAATGTTTGAGTACAATGAGATCAATTTCGTGATCAAGCCTTCATTGATATATATATTTATATTCTTCTCTTCTTTGCATTTTATTCTTCTTCTCCATTGGCTTTATTTTCTCAACACTTAATCTTCAGGAATTTCTATACGAGGCAGTTCAACATGAAATACATGAGTTTGAGTAAAATAAAATAAAATAAAATATAACAAAATTAGTTATTGTCTGTTACGCTCCGATCTGATACGCCTCGGACGCTCACCATCATATGTTCCGACCTGATAAAGACCCCGTCCGAAGTTCTTCCGAAGTGATGTCAGGAATACCTGCAACCTAGTAGTACCTAACCAAAAGTACCTCGCCCCCGAGGCCGAGGCCGAGACCAAGCGGACCCCGGTTAGAGGATCCATCGCCAATTTCAGAAAGAGATTTATACCAAGATCTTCCCTGTACCTAAGATTTTAATTGATTTGACGTCTCCATGAGGCTAGATAATATGACTTATCAACTTTATGTCAATTCAACTCAGAAGAGACAAGCTGTCCGCCCTCCCTATAGACGAGGCTGATTGACGCCTATGAGCGAACGCCTCATACCGTCAGATGTATACACGCGTCTCACATCCAACGGCTCATACCACCTATAAATATCCAAGGTTTGGCAGGAGGCAAAGGTAAGGAAAATCTGACTACATAGCACTCCATAGCAAGCTTATATATTTTCTCCTCCCCCATTATCATTGATTTGCATAGCTCCTGGGTACTGTTCCGACCACTTAAACCTGACTTGACCGTCGGAGCGTATACGGCCGCCACCACACTCGTTGGTCCCGACCGCGTGCGTCTGACCGTTCGTTGATTGTGCACAGGAAGGAATACGTGGAGTAGCTCTCGGTTGGCCACGTGGAAGAGCCATTTTTCGAGGTCAACATTGTCTATTGATCCTTGAGGAAACTTACTCAGAGGGCATAATAACAACTAACATAATTCTCAAAGATGAGGATTCCTATTAAGCAGGAAAGGCCCACATGTTTACTATCATAGTTAGGAGCCATGCTCAGTGCTAGACAAAAATGTAGATTACTATGGAAAAAGTTTTAATGTCTTTTTCTTGTTTAATTAGTACTATAAATCGAGCTCATGGAAAATGTTGAGAGCTAAAAGCTTGTTTGAAAGTGATTAAAAGCTCCTTAAAATGGATTTCTTTGGCAGCATCTTCTAAATATGTCATGAATTTGTGATTGTTGTTTATTCTTTAATGCTGTCTAATATTTTCTTTTATAATTTTCGGTATTTATCCAACAAACACATAATGTATGTCAATGCAAAGATGAGATTGGATGGAAAAGATAGGTTGGACTAAAATGTTCTTTCAATGCGTGTGATTCCACAAATTAAAGATTTGACAAAGATTCTCATGGACTGAAATGAAGGTAAGAAAATACAGTCAAACTTTTTTGAGTTTCAATTAAATCCACAAATTTAGGAAATTTGCATGAGCATATTTTCTAGGAAAGGAAATCAACCCATATTGGTAAACGAATGACTAGGGGAAATAAAGCAGGAGGAAACCGAGGAAAGTACCTTCATTTCTTTGGCAAATCATAAACATTCCTGTCATGCAATAATATGCATTGTGCAATAACAAGATATATTTCCACTTTCTGCAAGAACCAGAGAATAAATGGTTTATTTTTGAGGTCCCTCAAATATCTAAGGCCTTGGGCCGTTGCCTAAGTGGCTTTGGTCGGGCTTGATTGAAAAGAAGATAAAAAGTTGTGAATTCCATGAAATATATGATTGAAAATAAATTTTGAAACTCACAAACTTATTTATGAGTTTTAGTAAATGATGATCAGAATATTTTTAATCGTTAAGGCAAGTGTCAAATGGTATATATAGATAGTGGGGGTGTCAATTTTAATGCATTTCTTTGGCAGTTACCTTAAAGGTATTAACTTTATGAGTTGAGGACATGACGACTTTATTTATTTGGAGACTTTGAATATGTTATGCGATGCCCCTTGAAGTCTTTATATCCATTTACATTGTACAGTAAACAAATCAGATGTGTTTAATATTATGGTTCACACGTGCTCTGGTAACACTAGTATGATGTCAAATGATCACTTTATCTAAATATTAAAATTAGTGCCGAATATGTGAATTTAATTATTTAATTATATCTATTTACAATATTTAACATATTGACTCAATCTTTAATGCGTGGAGATTTGAGTTAGTTTCAGGAAATTATGGGAGTGTGATTACCTGTTCAATCATTATTTGTCAATTATCATACACGCACATAGCATGCTCAAAGTTCCAAACATGCAAATTTCAATGTAGGTGTGTGTAATTTATTGGGAAATTAAGTCCCTATATGGTTAAAACTCAATCTAGCAACATTAATTTTGGGAAAAATATCTTAATAATTAATATAAGTCCTGATTTCCTAGGATAGATTGATCTTGGTCTCCATATATTCATATTGACTTTTCCTCTAGTTCAATATACATATTTAGTCCACAAGTAAAATAGTTAAAATATTTGAATGCCAAATGACCCACAAATAAAATTAGGTTTACTTCATTTGAACTGTCAAGTACTTGTAATTCACAAAAATGTAAGAAAATAATTTTTACCATATCAAATATGAGTACAAGAGAGAAGTATTTAAGCGACTACTTTGAACAATACAATGAAACCCTAAAGTTGAATAAATCTTTTAAAAATTCAAGCATAATATTCTAATTATGAAAGTTAGAGGCATATCCAATGTAATCATGTAAAACTTCTAAACTTGAATCTCCCAGTTATTAAACCGTCCATAATGATATAGGCTTGGATTAGATCCATCAATGGCAATCCAAATTTATAATTAGTGTTATCATGACCACTTAACTTTATGCTTAATGTCATCATGGTAACCCAACTTTATTTTTTTCACTATGGTCACCCAATTCCATACAATATTCAATTATGGCCACCTAATTTCGTATAACATTTCACCATGGCAACCCAATTTCTTTTTAACGTTTTTACAAATTTAAAAGTGGGTAAAATGGTAACTTTGTCTTAAATATATAAAATAAATTTTAATAAAATAATTTTTTTAATTTTAAAATAATTATTTTATTTTATTTTTCTAAGTAACCTTTTTTTAAAAAAAATATTTTTTTATTATTTTTAAAGGAACTTTTTAATTTATATTATTTTTCTGGGTAACTTTTTTTTTAAATAACTTTCTATTTTATTTTTAAAATGTTTATTTTTTAAATGAGTTTTTATTTCATTTTTCTAAGTAGAAAACATGAATTCGTGTCGATAATCGTCACCTTGAAAAATGGGTAGAGTGATTACTTAATTATTTTCTGTTGAATGTTTAAAATCTGAGCTAAGTGTTTAGTGATGGTTAAACTTCAACATCTGTGATTAGTTTACAAGACCGTTGAAGAAAATGATACTTAAGTTAGTGGTAATAATTAGAAGGGCAAAACAGTTATTTATGCTCGTACCTAATTATCAGATCTCGGACGAGGATAAAATACATATACAACAGGTAAGAAGAAAGCATTACAAATTTATTGGTTTCTGTGATCTTATATATTCCAAGAGTTCAGTCATCTGTCTTTGGTGAAAAAAGCAAAGACTAATAATTAGATTGGGTGATTTAGAGTCGACTAGGCAAATCTAATTATTGGAGTTTGGATAATACATGTTATATCAAGTCCTTATGTTAGCTCCATAAATTATTGGAACTTAATCATAGTAATTATAATAATTTTGAGCTTAATTGTAATTACAATAAATTTTTGAACTTAGTTATAATTATTATGAAATTTGTAAACTTAATTATAATTGTAATTGAAATTTTAGGATTACACATGTAATTATATGTGAACTAATTGGATTTGGATTTCAAGTAAAACTCCTACTTAGATTTTACTATAAATAGAGACTATGTGGAACCTAGAATTTCTACAAAATCATAGTACATAAATCCATAGTGTTCAAATTGGAGAGAGGAAAAAAGAGAGAAAATATTATTTTTCTTGCTTTTATTCAATTGTCAGTGTAAAAATTAGTTTTTGTCTTGACTTTGGAGAATACAATAGAGGATTTAGAGATTTGATGCATCAAGTTGTTGCAATCAAAAGCTAGAAGTTTATGATCCAAAAAGGTGGAAGTTCGTGATTTGAATTAATTAAATAATTAATCATCAATTTAGGTAAAAATTCGAATTCTTTATCCTTGATTTAACATATACGTGAACCTCTAAACTGTAATGGCCCAAACTTCCATAAAAAGAAATTCTTTATTTTAATCATAAATATTAATTTAAAATAACCAAAAAAGTCTTTGAAGAAATAAAACTAACAACTAATTTAAAGACAAAAAAAAAAAGCAAACTAAATATTTAATTTCTTTCTCTTTTCTTCGATTCACTTGGCCGTCCGCGTCACTAATTTGACACAACTTCAATCGACCAGAACTAACCTGTAAAAATTTGTAAGAATGAGTATTCGAAAACACTAAGTAAAATACGTGCAGTTTTCGTATACAAATATATAACAATAAAAATTATACATTTCATACTACTCTGATCTTATGGAGTATATCGGTGATCAAATGACACACATCTTAGGTTCTCTTCTAATCCCGTGGGATTTCATATCTCTTTAAAAAAAATGAATGTCTACTACAATCCATTCATATATAATTGAATATAAAAGCATAAAGAAATAATAGCACTTGTACATAAAGTGTCATACCTAAAAAAATGAATTTTTGAATGAATTCCAATATCTGTTCTACTTCCTCGATTGCGTCAAAAATTTGGTAACTGACTCTTCGAAATTATTTTCTCTCTCTCTATTTTCTGCCGTGTAAAAATTTCTTGGTGGGGATCTAGGGGACAAATGCACATTATTTATAGTAAACAAATGGTAGTTGAGTCATGGTACAATTTTGATGGTGGGGAAAACATGCACCACTTGGATAAACTTTAAATTTTGATAGTCCAAACCATGATATGACACATGTACAATAGTACTTGAATATTCCACAAATAAGATTACATTTAAATCTTTATCAAAATATAGGATAAAAATAACTTCATAAAATTTTATCTCATCTCCGTAAAATCTCTAGTTGGTGAAAATAATTTTTAAAACCAATAAATCTTTAAATGCAGGGCCAAGCAGGAGATGGGAAAGTTATCTAATTCATATGATAAGTTCTGGATTAGTTTAATTGGGATTTTGCTTAATTAGAAGTATCCCAATCACCTTATCCACTCATGCAATGCGGTTAAAATAAAACGTGAAGACTAATATTTTAATTTAATTTAGCAACAATATGCGGAGTTGAATTATATCAAAATAGGATTATGATTATCAATTTACATTAACCATAATCAAAATGTGATTAAATAACAATAAATTACTATCACATATCCACCACCTTATCTCTATAGATGAGCTAATAATTTTTTTCCCTAAAAATTTTTTGGGATGTTACATAAACGATATTGTTTTATTGAATTAAAAAATTTTGTTTAATTTACGGACAATTCCGCTTCCACATTCTAACAGGTGTAAAGTTGATGCAATTCTAGGTAATTGAGCCTGTGATGCTTAATGCAGACAAAAATAAATGTTCTATCATCGGTTTGTATTGGCCTTGCAGAACTCAGATGTCGAAATTACAAATCCATTAGTTAACCACTCTTGCATACCAATTGCCTCTAAAAATACAATTTCGTAGTTTATCATTTAATAAATTGGGGGTGTGCATATTTGTTGTTGGAATCACATTTCATGTCTAAGACGTTGAAGAGGATTTAAATAAATAAATAAAATTGTGTTCTAATTGCTAGCTTAAGCTTTTTAGATGTTGTGGTTTGATGAGCAAAATTATGCACATCTTAGAAATTGAAAAATGAATCCAAGCTACTCAAGGATCTTCATAAATTCCATAAATAAATTTGTCCTATCCCTATAAGCTAATGTTATTGGACGATGTGACTTTAACAAGAAGGAAAATTTGTAACACAGAAAAAAATGAATTTGCACCAGTAAACAATGGAATTGAGGGATTGATAACTTCACAAAGGTCGTGTGTTCAAGATAGCTTCAATCCCGCATGGATGACCAAGAAATTCACATATATTATGAATATTCTTGCTTCCATTTCCATCATCACCATTTATCCTTTCCTTCTTTCTTTCAAAGAGATTTGCTCTCTTAGCATTTGATTCTGACAACTTTGTTTTACATACATTTATTCTCTAGCCCCTAACTCTCCTAAAAATAAAAAAAAGAAAAAAATTAATTTTCAACAAAGCTTTTGAAAAAATTTCAATAACATAAAACTGGCAACCCTATTTAAGATCCATTGTTTGAGAATAGATTGTGTTAAAAGTGATATTGTTACATATTTATCTACTATGTGGGCCACGTGACAGCCAAATAAGAAGAGACCATACAAGGGAAACACTCAAATTCTCATCGTCTTTTCTTGATGCCTTTTTCGATACGATTAGGAGATACTTTTAGATGCATTGTTTAGAATGTTATTGTTACTCGAGGCGATGCATTACCTCTCCGCTGCAGTACATATCTAGGGCGATGAACATCTGCTACAAGCCTCACTTTGACAAAGTTGCGCAAAGTACACCATACAAAGTAATTGATGTAACAACTCCGCAACAACGATACTTAGTTTTTAACTTATAATCTGACTATGGAAACACATATCTATGATGGCTACAAATGAGGTATTAAAATAAAGTCACGTGTCAAGCATTCAGATAGAGCTTCTTCCACCTATAAATACTCGACCCTTTCCTTCGAAGGCAAGTTTTGGTAAACTGCGTCTATATCTTTATCTATTGTATCTCTTCCACACCCAATATACTTCATCGTCCGACTTGAGCGCCAGGCTGTATTGAATTAATTTTCATCTAAGTACGTCATAGAAATTTATTCCATTATGTTTGTTATTAAATATAATCTTCAGCAATTAACATAGTACTTGGTTGTAGAGGTGAAGATTTTTTGATACCTAGGAAATGGAGAAGTTGCATAGCAGTACTTAGATGTAGGGTTGACCTTAATATTTTGGGTGTCCCGTGTGATATTTTAAAACATGGTCCCTTTAATAAAAAAAATTAAATTTTTAAAATTATTATACAAATAATTTTTTTTTGGTCTATAATGTCAAGACCCTTTGTGGTTGCACCATCTGTGAACCATCAGTGTTGCCTCTGCGTAGCTGCTGCCATGGATATTTAGGCAATACTCCACTTTATTTGTAGAGTTAAGGTACGGTGATATTTTTTTTTTTTAATATAATTTGAGAAATTTCAAGGTTGGATTGGATCATAGCCTTCCTACAGAGATGAGTTTCAACTGAAAAATGGGAATCAATGGAGAATACATTTATCTTTTAGAGATGACCCTATTTTAAAGTGGATTTATTTTTCTTTGTTTTTATTTTCTGCTAAATTATTTGAGGAAATCTTTAACAAAACGCCAGTCTCAAGTTACTCCGCCCAACGGGAAATTTGAAATTAAGGATAACAATGGATAGGAGCCATCATATCATTCTTGCTTCGTTTCGAATTTTCAGAATGTAGGGTAGGTTGAGACATAAAAAACCATCATTCATCATTTTATTTATTTATTTATTTATTTTTTAATATGATTTAAATGAAGAACATAAGAATAGAATAAAGTATATTAATGAAAAATGATTCAGAGCTAGTACTAAAAATTCGAAACTAGGGACTATAGGTTATGCATCCTGCCCCATTTACTATTCAAGGTAGGACAATGTGGGATGGGGCGCGATGTGGATTGAAGGTCAAGGATTCTATAATCCCTATTAGGGATGGGCTTGGGAAACATGATCTCTGTCACAGACCCATCCATGACTCATAATATTTTTTTTTAAATTTTTTTGAATATAATTTAAATTTAAACACATAATAATACATAAATAAGTAAATAAATAAATAAATAAATGGGACGAAAAATGAAGATCAAAATGTCCTTACCGCCTCTTAAAATTTAAAAAAGAGAACGTCCGACTTACCTTCTTGCTATCAATAAAAACCTTTTTAGGAGCACATTGAAGAAAAATAAAAATAAAAAAAAGACCATTTTGTTGTAAATGGTAAGTTTATTCGTCAATGATAATTGTACTCCTGTAACTCTAGAAATTATTATTATTATATCCCTAATCCTTCCCTATGAATACATGGCTCAAGTTTTAACTACAATTAAAATAGCCTTTTGCAATACTCAAAAGGCAACACTCGTGAATTGAATGTTGCTAAATGGGTTTATCGCAACATTTTAATAAGTGAATATTGCCATTGATTAATTTAATTAAGCTTTGGCAATATTTTTTTTAATTGCACGTTGTCAATATTACCATTTTCAATGTTTCTTGAAAGTTGTAAGAAGTTTGATTTTTCACAACATTTAATGAATGTTGTAAAAATATAGTTCTATAACAACATTCAATAACCGTTGTTGAACTCTTAATATATAGCTTTTTGTAACGTTCTTTGAACGTTGTAAAAGTTTTAATTCTTTTTTTTTTTTTTGAACTTGTTAAAATTTTGTTCAATAACAATGTTCAGTACATATTGTTGAAATTCTTACTATATAACCTTTTGCAACAATCATTAAATGTTGCGAGCAAGTGTGTTTTGCAACAAGGATTTGCAATATTTTTTGCTTGTTGTAAAAAAGAACAAAACTAAAAATAAAAATTCAGCATACGTTTAATTTCAATCAATCCTAACTATTAATTAAAGATTATTTTAAAATTTTGATTTACAAAATAATCAAAATCCTAAAAAATAAATTAAAAAATTTTAATGATAAAATTCTATTGGTAATATGAAAATAATATACTGAAACTATATTAAAATTTTTCGAACTAAAATTAGACAATTTTAATAGGAAAAATATATTAAAGTTAATTGAATGATTCTTTCGAATAAAATATACAAATTTTAACTAATCAGAAATTATAAATTAAATTATTCTATATACTATCTATAAACGTACTTATAATTAATTTGTCAATTAGAAAAAAAAAAGGGTACAAATCGGAAGTAGAAATTTGAAAACACGAGGAAAGGGGAGGAAATCATTGAAAATGACCCAATAACTCATGTGTAGTTCCAAAGTATCCTTTGACCAGTTTTTAGAGAAAAAAACAAAAATTGATTTTAAAGGTCAAAATCCCAAAATACCCTCAGACGGTCACTTTCCCATTTGCTTACACTCGACTAAAACCAGGGAAAAGCTACTCGGTAGACGTTTTCAATTCATCTTCGAAGACCTTCTTCTTGTTAAGGTGAGTTTCGAGTTGTTAATTAACCATATTAATGTTTAGATTTTCATATTGTGTGTGAATGTTGAATTTGTGGAGGTTTTTGAAATGTAATATTGATTATGTAGGTATAGAAGTATGAATATAGGTCTAAATTGGAGAATAATATGTGGATTTCGAGATTTGCAAGCTTTTCTCGTCGAAAATAGAGATTTTCCGACGAGAAAAGTCGGAAAAAATGCCGACTGCGTTTACAGCCGGCATTTTGGGGAAAACTCGGCTGTTAACAGTCGGGTGCCCGACTGTTAACAACCGGTTGGCCCAATTGTCATGGACTGACTAACAATCAGCCCATGACTGTTAAGTGGGCCGACTGTTATAGTCGGCCCAATAACAATTTTTTTTAATTTAAGCTGATTAACAATCGGCCCATTATAAACAGTCAGCCCATTGACTGTTAAGCAGTCCGATTGTTACGATCGGCTCACTGTCTTTATTTTTTTATTATTTTTTAGTTACATATATTTAAGAATTTCATTTTAAATAATTTTAATTATTATTTTTTAATAAATAATAATTTATTTATTTGTAAAATTTAAATGTAATATTTAATTTTAATTCTAATTTGAATATTTATTTTTATTTCCTCATTTTTGATAAATAATAATTTTCATTCTCGAATTTAATTAATTTTTATAATTTTAATATTTAATAATTCTTTTAATTTTAAATTTAAATTTCATATTTAGTTTTATTAATAGTTTTTTTTATAAATAATATTCTTTTTGTTAATCGCATTTCATTAATTCTTTTCATTGTAATTTTGAATAATTATTTAATTTTAAATTTCATTTTCATTTTTATTAATAATTTTTTATAAATAATATTCTTTTCGTTAATCGAATTTCATTAATTCTTATCATTGTAATTTTGAATAATTATTTAATTTTTAGATTTTATATTTATTTTTATTAATTGGGCCGACTGTTAACTGTTAACAGTCTTGGGCCGACTGTTAACAATCAGACTGTTAACAGTTTTATTTTAAAAAATATATATATATATATTTAGTTTTTTTAATTTTTTGAATATATTTTTTAATTAATTTATTAATAATTATGTTATTTATTTTTTTAATTATTTTTTATTTATATAATTTAATAATTGAATATTATCTGAAAGTAACAATTTATTGTCCATGTTATTTATTTAATTTTAAATTTTTTTGTAAATATATTTTCTAAATGTAATATACAACATTAATTTTCTTTATAATTTTTATTTGATTAAATAATAATTATGTTATTTATTTATTTAATTTTTATATTCTTTAATTTTTTAAAATTTATTTAAATAATATTTATATTCTTTAATTTTTTTTGAAAATATATTTAATCTTTAATTTTTAACTTTTTTGTATTTTTTAAATATTAATAATTTTCTTTTGCTGAAAATCTCATTAATTTGTATTTTAATTTAATTAATTATTTTTTACATTTGTATTGAATTTATTTTGTTATTAGCGTCAAGAATTCTTTTCCCATTGATTTTTTGAGATTATGCGTTATTTTATTACCTCTTGTTCAATGTTCTAATATTTGAATTTTTGCAGGATGGAGTATCATTTAGATGGGGAGTTGAGACGGATGGTGGGGGAAGCTACTTGGAATAGTAGCTTTGAGAGTTTTACTGCTGTGTTGGAGCTGCTCGATGATCATCACGGAGATATGCTATGACAGTCCTTCTTGTGGCCATTGTACCAGATGAGAGAGGTGCAGTACTCAGGACAGATCATCGATGCACTTCTATGTTGGCTTCTGAAGCCAGTCGATGGCGATTCCTTCCACTTCGACCTCGGGGGCAAGGTTGTCAGTTTCTCGATGTATGAGTTTAGCTTGATCACTGGATTGAGGATTACCGGCGACGATGCAGCCATTGAGAGAAGAAATATGTTGTACAAGACGTACTTCCAAGGACATAGGTCGGTGCATCTACCTGAATTGATGGTCGCGATCGGGGGGTGCGACCAGATGCTAGATAGATTGAGACTTGGGCTGGTCAACATCCTCGAGAGTATGATGAGGTGTCATCACAAGAAGATTGCCATTGACATTTTTCATTTGCAAGTTGTTGACGACATCGATGCGTTCGACAACTATCCATGGGGTCGGAGATGCTGCAAATACACCGTACATGTTTTCACCAAATCACACTCGAGGCCTAGGGGGTCAATGTGTAAATACGATACATATGGATTGCCCTTAGCGGTGCAGATAAATATTTAATATAATTAAAAGTTAAAGTTTTAGTATATTATATTTACGCATAATAAGTGTATGTGTTGCAGATTTTGGTGTATGAGATAGTCTCTGTACTGGGGGCCCGCTTCGCGAAGCGAGGGGAGACACGATGCCCTCAGATGCATCATTGGAGATCATTGCGAGCGGACGGATGTCCCACTGGGAAACAATTATCGGCTCTCCTCGACGATCCTCAGGTAAGTATTATGCATTTATGATTTATATTATACGTAGTTTAAAATATATTTACATGATCGTTAATTAGTTGAAATGTCAATATGTCAGCTTGAAGTCATACTTGAGTTGACGTCGTCGATGGAAGAGGAGGCTCGGGGTCTTATGCGAGATTTAGGTGTTCCGCAGACCCAAGACGAGGAGATGTCTAATCCGAGCCTGGACCAAGATTGGGTATATGAATTAAATATTATTTATTGAATATCGTCGACGTATAAATTTATTGAATAATTTTTAATGTTATTTATGTAGGAGGGCAGTCCAGTTGATCGACAATCACCTCCACCGAGAGTATCACCGTCGCCATTGGCATCACCTCCATCAAGGGCATCGTCGCCGCCATTGGCATTGCCACCACAGAGGGTATCTCCTTCTCCCTCATCCAGACACCTCCCCCGTGTATCTCTGACACACAGTGATGATTTGTATGCTCGTTTGACTGGATTTATAGTGGAGGAGGTCGGCGCGCTACGACGAGAGTTGACGGAGAGGGTCAATGATCTGGGACGAGAGTTGACAAGTAGGGTCGACGATCTGACTGGGAAGGTCGACTATCTGATAGGGAGGGTCGATGATATGGGACGAGAGTTGACAGAGAGGGTTGACGATCTATCCCATGATGTTGGAATGTTACGGTCTTGCGTTGTCGATCTTCAGGATACGGTAGCAGCACTTAGAGGAGATTTAGCCGGTAGGCGATGGGGGGACAGAGGGGATGGTGGAGATGATGATCGAGAGGGTGGCAGAGATGGTGATGGAGAGGGGGTCACCCACATTTTTGGCGTGATGAGACATTAGAATCATTGTGGTTATCTATGGAGGGAGAAGGGGTAGCCTCGACAAGGATAGGAGAGGGGACGACGAAGGGGATGGCCCCGATGGGAGGGACGGAGGAGGTGGCCCCGGAGGTCAAGAGGACGCCCATCGTGATTGAGGGTAATAGACATGCTGCTGAAGAAATGGAGCAGGTAGTCGGCAAGAGGTTGAGAGTGTCATCACAGTATGTTGTTTTTCCCTTCACGGCTGAGGCCAAGAGGAGGACGTTCATTGATGGGATGCATCCAAACTTATTCAGAGAGGTGGACAACGTCAAGTGGAAAGCGTTCGAGATGGAGTGGAGGAGAATTGTCTCCGGGTAAGTATTGTATGATTTTAACAAAGCACTATACGCTAACTCGTCTATGCATATTTTAACATTTCCCTATTTTTTCAGAGTTAGCCGCACGATAGGTCAAACGATGGTCTCGAATGCTTACAAGTGGTTCCATGATGTCATCACTTCAGGAGCTTGACTCACCGACGATGTAAGTAAACTATTCATTTCGTGTTTTTTATGTATACGTCACTTTGTGTTTATTAAATGAATAACTAATACTTTTTTGGTGTTTCCTGATGCAGTACATCGACTTGGCCATGGACTTGAAGCGAGATCGAGCTCAAAGACATCTAGAATCATTTGACGTCCATGATCGAGTCATATTAAACACTGAGTTCTTGCGTGCCATTACCATAGAGTATCAGTTGCTCCAACTTATGGATAACGAGTACACAGTGCTAGAATATATGCTCGAGTGGGTCATAGGAATGTCGCTGAATGTTGGGGGAAAATCATGAGAGGGTTGTACACATATGTACATTCCAGCATGCATCAATAATCACTATGTTACGCTGGAGATCATTTTTGCTGACATGACTATATATGTCTACGAGCCAAATCATTCATGTTTGACACAAGGCCAGCTGGAGCAAAACCTGGAGTCCGTAGCTGTAATTGTTCCAATAATGGCCATACGAGTGGGGATAACTGTACAGGACAGATTGCAGATTGTTCGGAACACGACAACAGCGCGACAGTCCATAAGGTAAGTATTTGAACTTTATTGTTTTCATCTTTCAGATTTAGTTTTTAGTTACACAATACTGAACTGATCCATTCTTATTCAATTGCAACGGTGACTGCGGCATATTTGTTATTAAGTACGTTGAATTTTTTAAGTATAGGACATAATGTTGATGGAATCAACCAATAGTGGATACAGAACTGGAGAAAAAGCTAGCTTGTGATTTGTTCGAATTTAATGGTGACCCATAAATTTGTATTAAATATATGTAACATTCAAATTGTACATTTAATTATTTTTTGTGATTATGAAATAATTGTAAATTTGTGTTTAATATATATAACATTCACATTGGAAATTTAATTATTCTTTTGTAAGTTGATTGTTTGTTATTTTACACATATGCCGAGTATGGAACTATTTTTTTTATATGAATCATTATAAATACCATTTATCAAGAATAAATACTAAACATTGAACATTTATGAAAAACAAATATTGAACAGTGTAAAGTAGACAGAAATATTATTCATTTAACGTACCTGTCTAATTGTCATTTAGGAGAATTTGATTGGTACAAAATTGTTGAGTATGCCCTATGGCTCTGCATCTGCCACACCTACGCGGTCGAGAAAACTCTCTGGTAGATGGTATTCTAGATGTACTTGGACGTCCAGGACCACGCGGTTCAACTGTTGGTGACAACAAATTATGAAACGGGAGAATGTGCTCGGGAACTTCCCACTCGGCTTCATTCGGCAGAGGAAATATAGTATCAGCATATGCTATTCTCCAAGACTCAGTCGTATAATACAAAGAGCATAACGTTCTCACAGCAAAGTCTCGATACATGGCCATCGCAACTACATGCTCACATTGAAAACTCTCCAACTGAAATCTCGTACAAGTGCATGTGTTACAAGTCAAGTCCACCATATATGTCGTATTACGTGCACATTGCACTGAGAAGTAGAACTCATCTAGTGCTTCCACATTCAACTTCCTTCCAACATCTGCCGCCTTAAAGAGTTTCTCCTCTTGAGCTGGGGCCAATACGCTAGTGCAACTCTGTGATGCCGCACATCGGTCATGAAATCGATGTTGCAGCTTGTTACAAATGTTCTCAATCATTGCGAGAATTGGTAACTCTCGATCCTTCTTAAACAATGCATTGAGAGACTCCGCATTATTCGACGTCATCATGTTGTATTGATGTCCTGAAAAGTATGACCGCGCCCAATGTTCGATCTCCATGTTCGTCAGATACTCCAACGCCGGTAATGATTTACTTCCTATCCGAACATGAACTTATTACATTTTTCAGCACTGTAAGCTTTGACTGCTCTTCTGAACAATGAAATGATGCCTTTGCCCTGATACCTAGTCTTCAAATTACCTTGTATATGGTACATGCAATACCCGTGATGTGCCTAGGGAAAAACTTCAGCGATACTGTTTATTATAGATTGTCCCCAATCGGTTACAAAGGCAAGGTTTTCGACTTCCCCGATGACTTTCCTCAGTTTAGAAAAGAGCCAACGCATGGACAGATCATTCTCGATGTCGACTATGTCGAATGCAATATGGTAAATTTGGATGTTGGCGTCTTGACATGTAACAATAATTAATTTGCCTTGATATTTATCTTTCAGAGTTGTACCATCAACTAGAATTACGGATCTCATTGCATTTCAAAAACCCCAAATACATTGTCCGAGAGCCATGAAGAAATACTTAAAACAATTATCGCCCCCCATCTCAATAAAAAATGCCGTGCCAGAATTAATTGTCCCCATGTTATGGCAATACCTGGCCAATTTAGTATAGCTCTCCTCAGCCGATCTCATTTAATCCTCCAACGCACATTTTTTGGCCTTCCAGATTTTCTGGTAGCTCATGACCACTCCATACTCTCAACGGATGTCGTTAATGATATCCGAAGGTCTATAAATCGTCCGTGGATTCTGATATTTGTGCATTATCTGTCGACCATTAAACCATGCTCGAGCTTGCCTGTGATCATTTCGACAAATTCCCACTTCACAAGTATGTTTCCGTGCATATTTACGAACTACAAAGCACTCATTCGTGTCCATTTTAGTCACTCTCAAGCGCCAATTGCAATTGTCGTCAACGCAGGCAACTGTCAACAATGACTTGGTTGATTTCTTTACCTTGAACTCAAAGTTATATTTTAATGCTATCCGGTGCATAGCTTCCTACAAATCATTCTTGATTTCAAATAGTTGCTTGACATACAAATTCTCATCATCGGGAGCCACACACGAAAAATTGGAGGACGGTCCACTTGTTCCACCCCCTGAGCTCCCACCCGCTCAGATCTCTGTCAGGATAAAGCAATTAAATTTTCATTTGTAAAATCATTTATATTTTTGTTGTCCTCAGCCGTTGACGGAATTTTGTGCGTAACAGTGACTTCACAATCAGTAGCAACTGTCTCGGGAATAACCACATCATCTGCAGGACCATCTCCACTGTCTCTCAAAAATCTCAGTCATTATTATCCGCTCCATCTAAATCTTCACGTTCACCTTCGACAACATCCTTCTTAACTAAAGTCACACCAAGAACAGTTGGAGTCCTATGCATTTTGTTCAATTCTAATAGATAATTCAATTCAGCATCATAAGTAACAAATATAGGTGGCATCGGAATGGACGAATCCCCATAATCATTGAATAAATATCTCAGTTGCATATCGTACTAAGAAAAATCGACATTCAGCTTATTTTGTAAATCCTGGTACACTTTCGCATATGATATACTCTCTGTTACGGGAATTGCAATACAACCACATACATCACTCGTCCATCTCCATTCCCATCTATTATTTTCATTCAATTCGAAATCATCCAAATAACAAATCAGGATTATCATATCTGCATAATGATATAGAATTTTTAAATCAATTACAACAACAAAAATTCAGATATTTAATCAACTTGTAATTGAAATTATAAGATAATCGCCAAATAGAAATTATAATAAAAAATTTGTAAAACAGTCAGGAAAAACAGCCGTCGGTCGATTGTTAGACAATCGTCTGGCGGCTGTTAGACAGTCTTTTGACAGTCTGCTGTCTGCTATCTAACAGTTTTCGTTAACATCCCACAGTTAATCGTCGGACTATTTATTTTGCGTATGAATTTTTATTTTTCTATGGTTTTAAAGGAAAAAAATTATAGATTTGTTAAAAAAAAATTCTACTAACTTCTGTGTTATTTAACTACTCAAACGTACACTAATTTACTGAAATCGAAATTAAGCATATGTAAAAATATACTTACCGATTTGAAGTAATTGATCTGAAAGAAATTCTGGCTTTGGCGTTTGAAGTTTTTTGATATTTTGAGGTTCAAGCAGATGAAAAATGAGAGTTTTTCTGTGTTCGAAGCTCGTTCTACAGTTTTATAAGTGGGGAAATGTTTGATTTTCAATTATTAACTAAAAGGGTAATAATGTCTTTTAAACTATCCAATATTTTGTAATTATATAATATATTTAAGGACATCTCTGTCTTTTACCATTCAAGAGGTTCATGTGATAATTTTCAAATTTTTAAAAGTCAAAGTGGAAATAAGGACCTTTGACTAGGTCAATTTTAAAAGTACCCCGAGGAAAGGGGAAGTGGAAATCCTAATCTCTTAAGACAAAAGTAATATCTCTTTTTCCGCTACTCTCGCTGTCAAATCTGCAATGTCAATCGTCACAGCTAGTCGCCAATACCGATTAGGGGAAAATCGAGGTTAGATATGTGTTTGAGCCTTGTTATTGGCTCTTGCATATGGTATTTCCTTTAAAGAATTCGCATACCCAAATTTAACTTCTTCAAATTTGTAGATGATTCTGGGAGTTTTTTTTCTCTTGTAATGGGACATTTAAAGCAGCTATGTTCAATGGGGTATTTTTAAAATTGACCTAGTCAAAGACCCTTATTTCCACTTTGACTTTTAAAAACTTGAAAATTATCACATTAACCTTTTGAATGGTAAAAGACAGAGATGCCATTAAATATATTATATAATTACAAAATATTGGATAGTTTTAAAGACATTATTACTCTTTTAGTTAATAATTGAAAACCAAACACTACCCCACTTATAAAACTGCAGAACGAGTTTCGAACACAGAAAAACTCTCATTTTTCATCTGCTTGAACCTCAAAATATCAAAAAACTTCAAACGTCGAAGCCAAAACTTTTTTCAGATCAATTACTTCAAATCGGTAAGCATATTTTTACACATGCTTAATTTCGATTTTAGTAAATTAGTGTACGTTTGAGTGGTTAAATAACACAGTAGTTAATAAAAAAATTTTTAACAGATCTATAATTTTTTTCTTTAGAACCATAGAAAAATAAAAAGTCATACGCAAAATAAACAGTCCGACGATTAACTGTGGGATGTTAACGAAAAATGTTACACAGCAGACAGCCGATTGTCAAAAGACTGTCTAACAGCTGACAGTCAGCTGTTAGACGACTCTCTAATAGTTGACCGACGGCTGTTAGACAGTCGACTAT
The DNA here is from genome assembly GCF_002742605.1 of Olea europaea var. sylvestris. Classification (NCBI taxonomy): domain Eukaryota; kingdom Viridiplantae; phylum Streptophyta; class Magnoliopsida; order Lamiales; family Oleaceae; genus Olea; species Olea europaea. The sequence continues at coordinate 72,358 of NW_019265805.1, read as the reverse complement.
CTAACAGTCGACAGCCAACTGTTAGTCGGTTGTTAAACAGTCGAATTGACAGTCGGCTGTAAAACAGTCCATAGTCGGCTGTTTTTCTCGATTGTTTTATGAAATTTTTTATATTATAATTAATGTTTTGACAATTGTCTTATAATTTTAATTACAAGTTGATTAAATATCTGAATTTTTGTTGTTGTAATTGATTTAAAAATTCTATATAGTCATGTAGATATGATAATCTCGGTCTGTTATTTCGGTGATTTCGAACTGAATGAAAATAATAGATGGTAATGGAGATGGACGAGTGATGTATGTGATTGTATTGCAATTTTCGTAACAGAATACATCATATGCGGTGCGGAAGTGTACCGGGATTTGTAAAATAAGCTGAATGTCGATCCTTCTCAGTACAATATGCAACTGAGATATTTATTCAATGGTTATGGGGATTCGTCCATTCCGATGCCACCTATATTTAATAATGTTGAATTGAATTATCTATTAGAATTGAATAAAATGCATAGGACTCCAGCTGCTCTTGGCTTGACTTTAGTTAAGAATGATGTTGTCGAAGGTGAACGCGAAGATTCAGATGGAGCGGATAATAATGACAGAGATTTTTGGGAGACAGCGGAGATAATTCCTGCAGATGATGTGGTTATTCCTGAAACAGTTGTTACTGATCGTGAAGTCACTATTACGCATAGAGTTCCATCGACAGTTGAGGACAACAAAAATATAAATGATTTTACAAATGAAATTTTAATTACTTTATCCCGACAGAGATCTGAGCGAGGTGGGAGCTCAAGGAGTGGAACAAGTGGACCATCCTCCAATTTTTCCCGTGTGGCTCCTGATGATAAGGATTTGTATGTTCAACAACTATTTGAAACCAAGAAAGATTTGTAGGAAGCTGTGCACCGGATGACATTAAAATATAAATTTTAGTTCAATGTAAAGAAATCAATCAAGTCATTGTTGACAATTACCTGCGTTGGCGACAATTGCAATTGGCGCTTGAGAGTGACTAAGATGGACAAGAATGAGTGCTTTGTAGTTTGCAAATAGGCACGGGAACATACTTGCGAAGTGGAAATTTGTCGAAATGATTACAGACAAGCTCGAGCATGGTTTATTGGTCAACAGACAAGGCTCAAGTATCAGGACCCATGGACGATCTATAGACCTTCAAACATCATTAACGACGTCGGTCGAGAGTATAGAGTGGTCATGAGCTACCAGAAAGCCTGGAAGGCCAAAGAATGTATGTTGGAGGATTTAATGGGATCGACTTAGGAGAGCTATGCTAAATTGGCCAGGTATTGTCATAACATGGGGACAACTAATCCTGGCATGACATTTTTTATTGAGACGGGGGGCGATAATTATTTTACGTATTTCTTCATGGCTCTCGGACAATGTATTCGGTGTTTTCGAAATGCAATGCGACCCGTAATTCTAGTTGATGGTACAACTCTGAAAGCTAAATATCAAGGCAAATTAATTATTGCTACATGTCAAGATGTCAACATCCAAATTTACCCTATTGCATTCGACATAGTGACAATGAGAATAATCTGTTCATGCGTTGATTCTTTTCTAAACTGAAGAAAGTGATCGGGAAAGTTGAAGACCTTGCCTTTATAACCAATCGGGGACAGTCTATAATAAACGGTATCGTTGAAGTTTTTCTCGAGGCACATCACGGGTATTGGATGTACCATATACAAGGTAATTTGAAAACTAGGTATCGATGCTGAAGAGTGTAATAAGTTCATGTTCGAGATAGGAAGCAAATCATTACCGGCGTTGAAGTATCTGACGAACATGGGGATCGAACATTGGGCGCGATCATACTTTCCAGGACGTCGATACAACATGATGACATCGAATAACACGGAGTCTCTAAATGCATTATTTAAGAAGGATCGAGAGTTACCAATTCTCGCAATGATTGAGCACATTCGTAACAAGCTGCAACAGTGGTTTCATAATCGACGTGCGGCATCACAGAGTTGCACTAGCGTGTTGGACCCAGCTTAAGAGGAGAAACTCTTTAAGGCGGCAGAGGTTGTGAGGAAGTTGAATGTGGAAGCACTAGATAAGTTTTGCTTCTCCGTGCAATGTGTACGTAATACGGCATATATGGTGGACTTGACTGATAACACATGCATTTGTACGAGATTTCAGTTGGAGAGTTTTTCATGTGAGCATGCAGTTGCAGTGGCCATGTTTCAAGGCTTTGCTGCAAGAACGTTATGCTCTTTATATTATACGACTGAGTCTTGGAGAACAGCATATGCTGAGACTATATTTCCTCTGCCGAATGAAGTCGAGTGGGAAGTTCCCGAACATATTCTCCCGTTTCATAATTTGTTGCCACCAGTAGTTGAACCGCATGGTCCTGGATGTCCAAGTACATCTAGAATACCATCTACTGGAGAGTTTCCTCGACCGCGTAGGTGTGGCAGGTGCAGAGCAATAGGGCATACTAGGCAATTTTGTACCAGTCAAATTCCCCTAAATGACAATTAGACATGTACGTTAAATGAATAATATTTACGTTTACTTTACACTGTTCAATATTTGTTCTTCATAAATGTTCAATATTCAATATTTATTCTTAATAAATGGTATTTATAATGATTCATATGAAAAAAGTAGTTCCATACTCGGCATATGTGTAAAATAACAAAAAATCAACTTACAAAAAAATAATTAAATTTTCAATGTGAATGTTATATATATTGAATTCAAATTTACAATTATTTCATAATCACAAAAAATAATTAAATTTACAATTCGAATGTTACATATATTTAATACAAATTTACGGGTTACCATTAAATTCGAACAAATCACAAGCTAACTTCTTTCTCCAGTTCTGTACCAACGATTGGTTGATTCTATCAACCTTATGTCCTATATTTAAAAATTCATCATACTTAATGGCAAATATGCCGCAGTCGCCACTACAATTGAACAAGAATGGATCAATTCAGTACTGTGTAGCTAAAAACTAAATCTGAAAGATGAAAATAACAAAGTTCAAACACTTACCTTATGGACTGTCACACTGTTGTCGTGTTTCAAACAATCCGCAATCTGTCATGTACAGTTATCCCCGCTCGTCTGGCCATCATAGGAACAATTACAGCTACAGACTCCAGGTTTTGCTCCAGCTAGCCTTGTGTCAAACATGAATAATCTGCATCGTACACATATATAGTCGTGTCAGGAAAAACGATCTTCAGCGTAACATAGTGATTATTGATGCACGTTGGAATGTACATATGTGTACAACCCTCCCATGATTTTCCCCCGACACTCGGTGAAATTCATATGACCACTCGAGCATATATTCTAGCACCGTGTACTCGTTACTCATAAGTTAGAGCGACTGATACTCTATGGTAACGACACGCAGGAACTCAGTGTTTAATATGACTCGACCATGGACATCAAATGATTTTGGATGTCTTTGAGCTTGATCTCGTAGCAAGTCCATGGCCAGGTCGATGTGCTACATCAAGAAACACCAAAAAAGTATGAGTTATTCATTTAATAAACACATGCACATGTACGGTGTCTTTGTAGCATCTCCGGCCTCATAGATAGTTGTTGAACGCATCGATGTCGTTAACAACTTGCAAATGAAAAAATGTCGATGGCAGTCTTCTTGTGATGACACCTTATCACATTCTCGAGGATGTAGACCAGCCCAAGCTTCAATCTATCTAGCATCTAGTCGTACCCCCTGATCGAAACCATCAACTCAGGTAGATGCACCGACCCATGTCCCTGGAAGTACGTCTCGTACAACCTATTGCTTATCTCAATGTCTGCATCGTCGCCCATAATCTTCAGTCCAGTGATCAAGCTAAACTTAGACATCGAGAAACTGACGACCTTGCCCCCGAGGTCGAAGTGGAGGGAATCGCCGTCGACTGGCCTCAGAAGCTGACATAGAAGTGCATCGATGATTAGTCCTGAGTACTGCAACTCTTGCATCTAGTACAGTGCCCACAAGAAGGATTGTCGTAGCATATTTCCGTGATGATCATTGAGCATCTCCAACACAACAGTAAAAATCTCAAAACTACTGTTCCAAGTAGCTTTCCCTGCCTTCCGTCTCAACTCCCCATTTAAATGATGCTCCATCCTGCAAAAATTCAAATGTTAGAACATTGAACAAGAGATAATATAATAACGCATAATCTCAAAAAATCAATGGGAACCGAATTCTTGACGCCAATAACAAAATAAATTCAACACAAATGTTAAAAATAATTAATTAAATTCAAATACAAATTAATGAGATTTTCAGCAAAAGGAAATTATTAATATTTAAATAATACAAAAAAGTTAAAAATGAAAGATTAAATATATTTTCAAAAAAATTTAAAGAATATAAATATTATTTAAATAAATTTTAAAAAATTAAAGAATATAAGAATTAAATAAATAAATAACATAATTATTATTTAATCAAATGAAAATTATAAAGAAAATTAATTTTGTATATTACACTAGGGAAATATATTTACAAAAAAAATTAAATTAAATAAATAACATGGAAAATAAATTGTTACTTTTAGATAATATTCAATTATTAAATTATATAAATAAAAGACAATTAAAAAAAATAACATAATTATTAATAAATTAATTATAAAATATATTTAAAAAATTAAAAAATTAAATATATATATTTAAAAAAAATTAAATTGTTAATAGTCTGACGGTTAACAGTCGGCCTAAGACTATTAGCAGTCAGTCTACAGTTAACAGTCATCCCAATTAATAAAAATAAATATGAAATATAAAAATTAAATAATTATTCAAAATTACAATGGCAAGAATTAATGAAATTCGATTAACGAAAAGAATATTATTTATAAAAAACTATTAATAAAAATAAAAATAAAATTTAAAATTAAATAATTATTCAAAATTACAATGACAAGAATTAATTAAATTCGATTAACGAAAAGAATATTGTTTATAAAAACTATTAATAAAACTAAATATGAAATTTAAATTTAAAATTAAAAGAATTATTAAATATTAAAATTATAAAAACTAATTAAATTCGAGAATGAAAAATTATTATTTATCAAAAATGAGGAAATAAAAATAAATATTCAAATTCAATATCACATTTAAATTTTACAAATAAATAAATTATTATTTATTAAAAACTAATAATTAAAATTATTTAAAATGAAATTCTTAAATATATGTAAGAAAAAAATAAAAAATAAATAAAGGCATCGGCCCGACCATAACATTCGGCCTGCTTAACAGTCAACGGGCTGACTAAACAGGCAGCCCAAATAATGGGACGACTGTTAATCAGCCCAAATTAAAAAAAAAAAAACTTGTTATTGGGCCGATTATAATAGTCGGCCCACTTAAAATAGTCAGTCCATGAAAAATAAAAACAGTCCCCATGACAATTGGGCCAACCGGCTGTTAACAGTCGAGTTTTCCCCAAAATGTCGGCTGCAAACATAGTCGGGTTTTACCCAAAATGCCGGCTTTGGTAGCCGGCATTTTTTTCGGCTTTTCTCGTCGGAAAATCTCCATTTCCAACGAGAAAAGCTTGCAAATCTCAAAATCCACCTATTATTCTTCAATTTAGACCCATATTCATAATTCTACACCTACATAACCAATATTACATTCCAAAAACCTTCACGAATTCAACATTCACACACAATATGAAAATCTAAACATTAATCTAGTTAATTAACAACTCGAAGCTTATTTTAACAAGAAGAAGGTCGCCGGAGATGAACTGGAAACGTCTACTGATTGGAAATTGACTGTAGCTTTTCCTTGGTTTTGGCCGACTCTAAGCAAATGGGAAAGTGACCGTCTGAGGGTATTTTGGGATTTTGACCTTTAAAATCAATTTTCGTTTTTTCCTCTAAAAACTAGTCAAAGGTTACTTTGGAAATACACATGGGTTATTGGGTTATTTTCAATGATTTCCTCTATGTTCAATCCTAGTGCATGTGCATTATCCACCGGGAATCCAACACCATTATCTCTTTTGCAAATCGTTATATGCCCGTTTCAAATTCAGGGATCATGGTTTGATTGCGAATGGTATAGTTTCTACGTAAGGTTTGTTAGCCAACCCCCATTATCAACTACAATAAATCATCAATATTTATTTTTTTCTTGCTTATAATTATGTAATCTTTGAATCTCTTAGCAATTGCCTTGTTTTGGTATCTATCATATTGTCCCTTCTGACTGATAGGGAAGTACTTTTTGTTTCTTAAGTAGATTTCAACTTCCAACATTTGTTTGTTTCTTTAATTTGCCTCATCTTATTAATAATTTTGTCACTCCCTTGAGCCACCTTCCCTATTTTTATTGATCAAATACCTAGTTCCTAGATATCTCATTTTTTCTATAATGCTGTAGAAGTTGTTGACAATGAATAATTATTCACTTTATAAGTTGAATGCAAGTGAAAATAAATTGCGTTTACCTGGGAATTTGGTAATTGTATATCTAGGTATTTGTAGCATACTATAGATCTACTAACCATAATCATAATAATAATACATATACATAGTTCATCCAGCTACTTTTTGGCTTGATGTCACTTGGTTTTTCACATTCATATTATATTTGTTCACTGCTAACTTTACCCGGACTACCTATTTTACAAGCCTAATTTTATTTTATTATTATTATTTTTTTTCAAATTACATATTAAGAAAAAGCAAGAATTGACAATATAAAATGATAACAAGAGCACAAAATTTACATGAAAATCCAAGAAGGAAAAAACAATGGGCAAAGAGGAGAAAAAACCACAGAAAAAAATTCTGTTACTCATGGATTTTTAACTTGAGATATTTTTTTCTTAAAGAAAGTTTAGTTGGATGATGAAAGGGGAAGGAATGTCAATTATTCTGTTATGGTATATCTGTTTCATCAGAAATGGAAGGGTTGCCTAGTATTTTTCAACCTTTTGCCCAAAATTAGCCATTTTGTATAATTATTATGTAAAGCAATTTATTTTCGATTTGCTTTGCCCCTTCACACTCAACTAGTAATCTATAGGAAGGACTGATTTATATGTTAGCTGATGAATTAATATAATAAGAACTACTATTATCTAAATTTATGTCTGTTTTAGGATTGCAGTTGATGAATTAATAAAATAAGAACTACTATTATCTAAATTTATGTCTGTTTTAGGATTGCAAAGCTATGGTGGCTCAAGCTGAACGTTAGTTTCAATTGGAAAGACTTTCTATTCCTTGATTATGGTATTATTGTCAGGCTTTGCTTGTAACATCCTTGTACTTTTGATTACTTTTTACTGTTTCGCTAAAATTATACATCACAAGTACACAAGTCGCGTTCAAGTAATAAAGTGGACATTTTGAGTCCGGATTGTTGATCCCTTGAGGAATATATACTTTAGATTACGCAACCGTAATTAATAATTTAATTCTAACAATAAAAATAAACACACATAATTAAAAATATGATTTTGAAATAAGGAAATTAACTAAAAACCTACAAAATAAGAAAACATAAAAATCTTGAAAATTTTGGAAGAAAACGTGGTTGAGATTCATGGTTTCATTTAACCGTCGCCTAATTAATTTCACCACAAGTCAATTAAAAAGTTACTCATTTACGATGTTAGACTCAATGTTTTAATTTTAATTAATTACTTCTCTCGAATGAAATTAACCCTATTATATCTCTATATCGATTAAAACTAAACAATTGCATTAAATATTTGTGAAAATAGCTCATTGGGTCATCTAGGGTTAGGGGTATATCTCTATCCCCTATACAAACTCAGGGTTTCTACTATTTGATCTAAAATGCACAATCTTCTCTTGAACGATATAAAATTCACTAAACATAATCATTCATTGACCACATAAATGAAAATGCATGAAATACAATAGAAGAAAAACACATGAAAATAAGCAAATCAATATCAAAGGGCAAATATTAAAATTAATCAAGGCTAGATTAAACTACAACAATAAATCCCAACACAAATAACTTGCCCATTTCATACAAATGATAAAAAGGAGAATATTTTGTACAATACATTGCAAGTTTGACAAAATAATTGAGAAAATACAAGTTGTAGATAAAATCCTTTTTTGAACTTGCTCTTGATTTCCCCAAAGCTTTGTCAAATCCTTAATCAAATCTGCTTGTGCTCTAGATTGTGCCCCAAAAATTACCAAAGAAAAGATAAGAAGAAGAAGAAAAGAAAAAGAAAGAAAAAATGAAAAGGAAAGTGAAAGAGAAAGAGGAGGCTAGGGTTCTCTTCAAGTTCAAGAGAGAAATAGGGGAAACACTGTTGAATTTTCCTTTTAAAAGGCCCAAAAATCGTGTTTGGTTAATTGCAAAATGGTCCCCAATTACAAAAATATAGCCAAATAGGTCATGTTCATAGCCGTGGCGCTGCTATAGTGGTGCCAGTGGCGTTACTTCCCATTTTTCATTATTTGTAGTTCACGTCCTCCCATATTTGCACACTATCCCTCAACTTTGGACTGTACAATTTGGTCCTCAAATTTTGACTTTCTTTCAATTACGCCCTCCAAAATTTGCAATCCCAAGTCCTTGAACTTTTGACACTTATGCATTTTGGTCCCCCAACTTCACAATTTTGTACGCTTTTGGTCCCTTTTCACTTCCTTTTACCTCTTCTATTACCTTGGGTGATTTTTACTTACAAATGCAATAATTACATTATTGTGAATGGAAATTTGCTCAATTAATCAATATTTAAATTTATTTAGGCATTAAATGAGTGTGCAAAAACACACTTATCAGTCACCACATGATGATTATAGCCAATTATGGGCTCAATGCAAGCTTTGCCCATAGTGATGAAGAAGGCTAATATAATAGCTTTATCAGTTGCGTTGTATTCATATTTGTTGACAAAGTGTTTCATTTTCCAAGCCAAGGCCATGTCATGTAGTCAAATCGGTGTTGGAAAAGATGACATAATGGACAAGAACAACATATCCTGGAATGTAGAGAGGTTAAAGCGTAAATTGTTGATTTTGTTAATCAAGAAAATATACTTCCAATGACATCATGTAGCAGATGGCGACCATTGAGATATTCTTTTAGTTGGTGTTTGTTTCAAATGGTTTATTGAACTATCAACAGCAACACCAAATATTTTCTTTCATGAATATTTCCAAAAATCTAAGGTAATGCTAATCATGCAAAATTATGGACAAATATTTCTGCCTATTATCGTATCTATAGGTACAGTTGGTTTTGGTATGCGTTGATCCCATATTCATTAGTAAAGATACTATTTAAAGCCACTAAAATATAAGACACCCTCCTACTCTCCCCCAACCGCACAATAAAGAAAAAGTGAAAATTCAATTGAAAAAGTTCTATGAAAACATAAAATGCACCATGAAAGAAATTGTACATTGGAGTGAATATATTATCCATGAGATGATTGTTCTCTTTTGGTTGGCTTCGATTTCTGCAGGTTTCCGATATTTTTCCTATTGAGTACGCCAGTTTGAGTGACACAGAATACACATTTGGAGGTCCATCGATTCTTGATTATGTAGTGTTGAAACTGTTAAAGCGATTGAAATGAGATAAAAGCTCAAATTAAATTGAATCTTGCACTTGTAGAATTCTCGGTCATGCGTTGCACTAAGAGACCTATAATAAAGTAGAGTTGGTGCTATTAACTTGTCAGATGATCATCTCCACTTAGGAATCCTAAGATAAATAATATCTGTCCCAATGTGTTTGCAATGTTTAATTTAAATTATATCCTAATTATCTAAATAATTTTTTATGTTGCTTAGCCTTAAGTAATGGATATACGGGCAATTTCTATACTTGCTGCTGAAAATGATTATTATTATTCTCTATAGGCAAGAAGTGAATTAGAATTTGTTTTAGGCTGGTGGGTTTAATCCATCTAATTTTGAAATGTCCTTTTTGTCCTAGGACATGCATAAAAACACTGGGCAAGAAACAGAGAATATAGGTTTGGAATTACTTAACTCTTTATGTCTCACCTGATATTAATTGCATTTAATTTAATTATCACTGGTTTGGTACGAATGGCGTGTGACATCTCCCAGTGCGTCTTCTATGCACAACTCTAATGTTCGCTCACACTGGGTCGGTCTCTAAGTTTTTCTTGGCAATGTGTGGCAAAAAGGATCCATTGCCAAATGTAAGCTAGAGTAGATAACCCAAACTCTGTTCTAGCTTTCGCTATTCGTATAATTGGATATTGATATATCAATGTATTTTACTTGTGTTGCACAAATGGTGGATAGACTTTTTACTCGTTATCGTAGTTTGTAAAGCTTGTTATTTAAACTGTAACATCTTTTTCTAGTATATAAAGCAGTTGTGGCTAAGTTTCTCGTTTAAGCATTTTTACTCATGCCCACCTTTTTTTATACTTCGGCCCCTTTTTTTTCAAATTATGAAATCAAATTCTCCTCTGTTATGGCGGTCCCCCTCATTCCACTGCCTTGTTCGCCCCTTCAATGGTCCATGTATGAACACATGATAGAAGTACTTGACACACGTTACTTTGTGAATCAACTTGTCTAAACAAAGGACTAATTTTGAAAATCAAATTAATGAATTTCATTACCTATTGAGTTAATCAAATATGAAATGGAATTCGCTCTGCTTTTTTGGTCTATAAATACATGCTTTAATGAATAAGACAGTGCAACACAAAAATTCGAATATTCGATCCGTTTCTTATAATTCATCTAAAAACATACCTCCGCTTGCATATCACCACCAAAATTCGTTGTAGAAGTGTACTTGCATGTACCATTACCACATCACTTGCCGAATTCGAGTAATCATTCACTGTTAAGTTAGGGAGTTTAATTATTATCGATTATAATTATTGTTATTTCACGAAGTTGGCATTGATCAATCTCTGTGGTGAGGTTGCTGTGGGAGTTGGAAGGGAGCAGGAGGCCCCAGGGGTGGGGTGGAGATACCCTAACCAAAATTTAATCTAAGAATTGTTTAGATATTTGTATTCTTGTAAAATTTTATTAAGGAATTGGAGTTATTGTAAAATTCGATTTTGCCTTTATATGCTTTATAAATAGGGAGCCGTGGTTCGACTTTATAATTATTATAAAGAGAGAGAGAGAGAGAGAGAGAGAGAGAGAGAGAGAATAGGAGTGCTTTTGTAAACCTTTTTTTATCATAGCGAGTTACTGTACCGACAAGAGAAGACGTAGTTTCACGTTGAGGCGAAACTCTATAAATTTTGCTTGCTTTTGAGTGTTTATTTTTATTTCTTCAATTGATTGCTCTTGGTAGAATAAAATAAGAATTTTTAATTCTCAACATCCACTTCATTTGTAACAGTTTTTTTTTTGTTTTTGTTTTTGTTTTTATTTTTTTTTTGTTTTTGTTGTGGGGTGGGGGTGTTCTCATATCCAATCCTGGACTTCAATGCAAAACAGACATCTAGCCCCTTTTGTTTCTCATTTTTGTAAGAATGAGAATGAAAAATATAGTCGTTATGGACTCCACACAAGATATAGAAATTCAAATTTGGTGGCTTGATGTGACGGATAATAATCATATTTTTCATTTTAATGAGGAAAAAATGAGAAACAAACAGGTTTACCAGATATCGTAATAATGGAATTTAATGTAATATACCATTGAATGGTCATTGGGAAATTACTTCAGCTTCATCACCTTTAAGGAAACCAAATGTGATTATTACAAATTCAAGCAGATAACATAACATCCACTATATCGCATTTTACAGTAAAAGCTAACTGAAGTTTAAAAGCACCCAATAACAAATCTACTACTTTAATAATTCGAAAAAAGAAAAGACATATAATTACCGTGATGATAATAATAAAATTACAATCACCAACAAAAACTTCGTACATAATGTGGATGGAACTTTTGACAGCGATACCATTGATGATTGTCGGCACATCTCTATTTCCGTCCATATTTATCGATGATAATTATGTAAGTGGCAATCATCGACAGTGCTTTGGTCATTAATTATGCGGTAGGGAAGCATCTTTTTACATCTTTTATTATTTTGAAGTAACTTATGAAATCTTTGGTTTTTTAATTTTATGTTATTTTCAAGTTTTAATTGTATTAACAACATAATATTTATTTGTTAATATTAAATTTTAACTACTTTATTTATTGACGAAACTATCATAAAAAAATTTAGTTTGTCAAATATTAATGATCACTTATGGAGAATTCGAGATAAAATATCATCAATACCGTAAGTGATTCCTAATTCACCAACCCACTTCGGTAAGCAGTTATTGATCATGATGTCTCTGGCAATCATCGACATTACTTTGGTAGTTTATTGTTGACAAAAAAATTATTCTTTATTACTTCTTTTATTTTTCATCTATTGCTCAATAAATCGTTTTATAATTTAAATTATTTATAACATAACCAATATAAAACATTATTTTAAAATTTTAGTTTGATTACTTATATAATTTTCTTCCTTTAATATACAGTTTTAATTACATTATTTACTGACAAATCATCATCAGTCAATTAAATTTGTTACAAATCAGAAATCTTGTATTACAAATTAGGAAATTGCTGCTCAAACAGGGATAAAATCCCGGGTTTGGAGTTAGGGCCAAGGTGGCAAAACCTTGGCCCCCAATGCGAAATCATGCGAGCCTCGCGTGATTGAAGATCAAGAGCCGAGGTCCACCTCGGCCTGGGATTGAAACCTGGGATTTAATCCCGGGTTCTGAAGCACTCCTCTACAAATTATCGTGTGAAAGGAATGCTGGTTATGATTTGCTCAAGAAAATGAAGGTACTTCTCTTGGTTTCTTCCTTTCGTTTTATTTCCACGTAGTCATTCGTATACGAATGAATCTATTTGTATAATAAATATTTACAATGAGTTTGAAAATGTGTAAAGTGTAAAGATCCCAGCAATTGAATTTAGAAACAATTTTTCAAATCAATGAACATGATGCTTGTCAACTCTCACATTGTCAAATTTATTGTCAAATTCATTGTACAAGTAGCATGATTGTTAATTTACCTATATAAGTTCAAAAAGTTGGCCACATGTGCTTGCCTTCATATCAGGTCGATGAGAATCTTTGAATTGTATAATACCGTGTTTATTGGAAGAACATACTATCCACCCCATCTTTTTCATTCAATGGCATCTTTGCATCCACGAATCAACGTTCATTATGTGTTGGTTGGACAATACTGGTGATTATGGAAGGGAAAAAAAATTACAATATCCAATATTCTAAAAAAATACCTGGCCATATATCTGAAAAAGTTAAAGGGTCAAGGGTTGAAAGATTAAATCGAGGTTGAACCGCTATATGTATTTATATTTTTTTTTTTGACAAAATATGTTATTTTTTCAAAATGACTTATATATAGAAATAAAAATTAATTAATAAACTTGATTACAATTAAATTTTATTCGATCCACTTCTAATATTAATATAAATGAGATAAAAAAAATAGAGAAAAGAATTAATAATTGAGTCGATTAAATATTTTTATGGCTTTTAGTTTGTTATTTTACTAAAAAATGAGAACATAAGGAAATTTTGAAGGAGGAAAAAAAATCTGACGTGGATAATATTACTAGTTTTCTGTGCCTGCAAGAGAAACTATTCTACTAGTAGGGATGGCAATAACCCCGCCCCACCCGGTAATTTCTCCCCCCGTTATCCGTTTAAGGTAGGGCGGGACTTGTCTCGTTTACGTACTCTCTCTTTTTTTTTTTTTTTTAGTTTTTGATAATTCATTTTATTGTCTCCATTCATTAAAGTGAGTTAATAATATAGTAAATAAATTTTTAATTAATTAATTAATTTTAATAGTTAATTATTAGTATATATTTGATAAATTAAGGTTTTTATTGTTTATCGTATTCCTTAGATAATCTTAATTGTCGTCTTTTAGTAAAATTAATGAAATTTCGTGAGATTTTTGATTTAAAGTACTGAATTCTTAAATAAATATATAAGTGGGACGGAGGCGGGAGTTAACCATACCAGCCTCGGGGCAAAATTTCCCGACCCGAACCCAACTTGAATAGTTGATTAAGTGGGTAATACCCACCTAGTTTGGGACGGGGCCCGCTGATATCAGGTTTAAAGGGAGTTTTTTGCTATCCCTACTCTTTGGCTTCATATAGAGAATTAGAGAGATGGAAGATAAGATGTTTCAAAATGAACGCTATTGGAAACATATTTCTTTAGTAATGATGGAAAACAAAAGAAGATTTAATTAACTATGAAAAGACGACCATCAATAGTTTTGGCTTATGACTCCACACCTTGAAATAGTCTTCCACATATCTCAACCTCTCTTTAATCCATATCCTCAATCCAAAATTACTCTGATTTTGAATTTTTACCATTTTCAATCAAAATTGACTGCATCATTTTGGATACTGGATTATTGACATTGCATGTAGGAGTGGACACTTTTTTCCAGAACCGGTGGAATCGGATCGGAACCATTTAGAACTAGCCGATTCGGTTCTAGATCTTCTAAAAAATAATTGGGAACTGCGGGACCAGACGATTCTCATTGGATTTTTTCCTTCTTTTTTTTGGTAAAATATATAACTCAATCTCCAACACTTTTACAAAAAATAATTGGGTTCCTTCTTAATTTTAGACTCTTTTCCTTGTCCCTTCTTATAATTCTTTGATTAATTGATTTTCAAACCAAATTAGAATATTGGGTAAATCTATATCTAAATAAATTTATTTACAATATATAATTTCATTTATAAGATACAAAATTTTTATTTTGTTTTCACTTTGATTACATGATTATTATTTTGTTTTCATTTTGTAAATCTATACCTAAATAGATCTTTGAATAGTATGTTCGGTTCTTCTATATTTTGTTAAAAGTATCACATTGGTAGCATTTTTAGAGTTTTTATTAGTGAACATTTTATTTTGACATTTTCAATGTAAAGAACCAAACCGGACTGAATCGGAACCGATTGGTTCGGTTCCGATTCGATTCCATTTCTAAAATTCTCATTAGTATTCAGTTCGGTTCAATTTCCTTTGGAATCAGGCCAAATCGAACCGCATCCACTCCTAATTGCATGTGCATCATTTTCAGGCCCACCTATGAAAGCGTCAGCAGGTGATAGTGCTTTGGAACTATTTATGACGTCCAATTTGCAATGTTTTGGGCCGATCCCCATTTTATTGGTCGAATCGGTACAACATTGCCAATTTGTGCTTGTGGTAATTACAAAAAACCCTAGAATTAAAATCTAGGGTTCAAAAATAAGATGAGCAGTTTAACATTTCAAAAATAAAACTTTTTATATTTAAATATTAATTATATAAATCAATTTCTCCCCTCACCCGTCTTCTCTCTCCAATTAATTATATTCTCTCTCCAATTCCTCTCCTATCCAGTTAATTGTATTCTTTCTCTTCACCCGGCCTCTCTCCCCACCCATCATCTCCAATTAATTATATTCTCTCTCCAATTTCCTCTCTCTCTTTGAAAAATGCCATTTCAGTACAGCTTTCCCTCTCCGATTCTCCTCTCTCCTCTCCACCCGTCGTCTCTCTCTCTCTCTCTCTTCGGAAAATGTCGTTTCAGCGCGGCTTTTCCTCCCCAAAAGTGCTGCTGCTCGTCGGGATTATTATTATTATTATTATTATTATTATTATTATTATTATTATTATTATTATTATTATTATTATTATTATTATTATTTTGTGGTGGTTTGCTATGGTGGTGTGGCTACGACGTTAGTGCTAATCATGATGGTGGTGAGACTGTGGTGGTCGGGATGTTGGTGATGGTGATGGCTGTGATGTGAGTTGTTGGTGATGTTGGCTAAGTTCTAGGTTTGATCTAGCATTGGGCAAGGAGTACATCAGGGAGGAGACGATGTTGCTATTGGTGCTCATGGTGGTTCTGGAGGCAATAAGGATGGTGATACTATTGGAGGCAGTGGTTTTCATAAAGGTTGGGATGGTCACAGATTATTTGTTTGATTGAATTGATTAATCAGTGACCAATAAACAATATGTGACGGATGAAGATAAATTGTGACCAATGTGACCTAAAAAATATTAATTTATGATCATCTAATAAGTTATGATCTTGTGATCTGTGACCGATACATAAATTGTGACATATTAATTTTTTATTTGTGATCGATGAACAAATTGTGACCTATAAAATTTTGAATTGTAACCGTAAAATAATTTATAATATTTAAAAATTACGATTTATGATCAGAAAATAATATGTGACGAACTAAATTATGAATCTGTGACTAAATTGTATAGCTATGTGATCTTAATATATTTAATTAATAAATTATATAATTAATTAATTATGTGGTTGAGGGATTTAAACATGTATTCAGTATTTTAGGGAGTTGGATTTGGATGCTTGATTTTAGCGACTAACTGTAACGAATCATCTCCCTCCCTCCATATGAGATAATATATGGAATCCGGCTTTTGAAGGTAAGTGGATGCTGATTTTTAGAAAACTAATTGATTGTTACTACCATATTTCTGATTTTTGCAAATTCAAACTTGTCATCTTAGTTTTGAAATCACCTATACTTACGCTAGAATATATGAATTTTTCCCTCTGTGCTTTTACATCAACCATCTTTGGTTCATTTGGATGTTTCTAGGAATGGTAATTAGCACAAAATATCTTTACCTTTTAATGTTATTGTGTAAAACGTCTTTACCTTTCATTTTTTTGGTACACCCTTACCTTCATCTTTTATTGCGTAAATCATCATTTTCATCAAATTTCTCATGTAATATGATAAATATACTCCCTATTTAAATAAAACAATAAAAAAGAAAAGAATAAATTAAAATAATACTCCTAAGCTTTTTTAAAAAGTGCAAATGAGTTCAAATAAATTATTAAAAGGGTAATTAACAAAAAAAGTCCATACCTTTCATTATTATTATACAAAACGTTCATACCTTTTATTTTTTGACATTTCCACCCTTATTTCATTTTTCATTGCATCGATCTTCTCAATTAAAAGCTGTAAAATAACAAATATACACTCTTCTTTAAATAAGCTTAATAAAAATAAAAATAAAGAAAGACAAAGAACAAATTGCAATTATATTTCCAAAATTTTCAAATAAATTTCAAATAAATAATTAAAAAAGTGATTTTTGTTTTTTAATTATTTATTTGAAAATTATTTGCAGTTTATTTTGGAAAATTTGGGAGTATAGTTACAATTTGTTCTTTATTTTTGTTTATTTAAATAGGAGGGTATTTTTGTTATTTTGCAGCTTTTAATTGAGAAAATAGATGAAAATAATGATTTTTGCAATGAAATATAAAAATAATGGTGAAAATGTTAAAAAAAATAAAAGGTAAGGACATTTTGCAAAATAATAATGAAAGTTAGGGATGTTTTGTGTTAAATACCCTTTTAATAATTTATTAGGATTCATTTACAAAATAATAATGAAAGGCAGGGCAGGATAGGGTGTTGGCCCGTTTACATACCCCTTTTTATTTTTTTTATTTAGTTTTTGATAATTCATTTTATTGTCCCCATTCATTAAAGTGAGATAATAATATAGTTATTAAAATTTTAAATTAATTTATTTATTTTAAAAGTTAAATTATTCGAATATATTTGATAAACTAAGATTTTTATTATTTATCATATTCCTTAGATAATTTTAATTGTTATATTCGATTAGAATTAATTTGTTGGAAGAAAACGGGTCGCCCATGTGGGTTGACTCGACCCTACCCGACCCGATTTGCATGGAAGTGAATTTTGGAGGGAGGGGTTGAAAGTTGAATTTGAAAGTTAACCTCCCCACCACCCATAACTCCCATCATCAACTTCCATTCTTCATTATTTAGAAAAGTAAAAAACAAAAAGGATATTCAAAATTCGGGTTCTTTCAAGGTGTAAAAATTGGATGCGGGTGGAGGCTTGATTTTTCGAAAAATTACATCTCTAATTGGGTTCTTGGACTGTGCACAACAAACTTCTTCCTTGGTGATCGAGTTTTGACCAAGAAGCGGGTACAAGGCAGTGTTGGAGGTAAGCAATCAATAAACAAGTAATTCAACCTTGTTTTCAGGATTTTCAAGTAAGTTTCACAACTTAAATTCAGTTAAAAGCATGAAAGCATGTTTTACATTGGTATCAGAGCCTAAGTAGGTTGTTTTCTTGCTTAAATACATGTTGTAAATGTTTTAGAATGAATGAAATGTATGAATTCCCGTTTTCTTTGAAACCTTGAATGTCGTTAATGGTGAATTTTGATATACTTCATATAAATTGATGAAATTTATATTGTATGTTCATGTGTATGTTCATGATGTTATGGAGAACATATCTAGAAAATTTCACTTCATTTCGATTTTTATTTTGGGAAAAAATCGTACCCTAATTGAGAAAATTGAAACTTCATCACATGATAATTTCTTGCACGTTAAGTTTCACACTACCTATTTTATATGGTTGGATAGATCTTCTTGAAATCTTTCCAACGATATAAAGAACATAAAATTTGGCCTTAAATTGAGGAAGTTATGGCCCTTCGAAATTTCACCAGAAATCTTAAAAAAACTGTTTTTTTTTAAGGACGATGAACAGTAACCCGGAAAAAAAAAATTGAAACTGAAACTGAAACTGCAGCAGAGGGTGGGAAATCCAAAATCCAATTTTAAAAAAATTGCATGTTGGTCCCCATACTTTTGAATGTTAAAATTCCAAATGTAATTTGGAAAATTGCATGTTGGTCCCCACACTTTTAAATGTTAAACATATTTGAAAAATTGCATGTTGGTCCCTCAAATCTTACAAAATGCAATTTTTATTCCCAACACTTTTTAATGATGTTTATTCCAGTGCCAATTTGAAAAGTTGTGTGTTGGTCCCAAAATGATATATTTTTTTTTTTGGAAATTGATTATTCCAAATTCAATTTAAAAGATTACAAATTGGTCCCTCGAATATTCTTAATTTTTTTTTCATGCAATTAAAATAATTTTCAAATAATAAAAAATATTTATATACAATATTTTGGGACTTGATTAAATCTTGAAATTTTAAAAAAAAATCAAGAATATTTTTGTTAAGTGTTGTTAAGTGGTATTTGCCTTATGGGAGCCCCTTTTTTTGTGTTCTCATTTTTTTAAATGAAAAAAATACTCCGAAAGTATTTGATGTACCACATTTTCTATACATTCATGAGTAGTGGATCTCGATTAGGTTATGCGATCCATTGTGACTAGTTTTTCAATTATTGTGCTTGATCAGATATGACTGGATCCACATGCGTTTTTAGCATCCTTAGAGGAGCAGCTAGTAGAGCACGGGCTGTGGAACGTGTTGAAAAATTACGTGCTTATAGAAACTATGAAATGGATCCGTGACATAACCTAGTACAACACATTAAATATCTCGAAGCGATGCATCGAGAAGTGGTACATTTGAGACGGCATATATGTAAGGTGGAAAGTATGTATCATCTAATGAGGACGCTTCCTAAATATTGGCATGATGTTACTATTGAAGTTTTGGATAATTCACCACCTCTATGCTACAGTTATTTGGTCAGGATCTTGAAGAGAAAATGGAATTCAGAAAATTAGAATTTTGTGATTAATTTAGATATGTATGGTTAGTTCAAAATCATTGAAGAATGTGAAATTTTATTTCTCACTTTTAGTAGTTGTTTAAAGATGTTTAATATGAACGAATGTACATATTTGACATTTTGATATTAATGTATATGTTTCATATATGTCAGATTTATTCAAAATGCCTTGCTAATTTTGTACATGATTAATCTTTTACTTTAGTGGGAGTTCTAAGGGTGAAAGAGTTTAAGTTATTCTGACTTAGAACTTGTGATTTTACGCTATGAAATTAATTTTGTGATAATGTAACATTAGGATAATGGATGATGATTGGGAACTTAGTAAACTTTTGACTCCATGTCTAATGTGAAATTGTCATAAAACTTAATTTCCATGAGCACAAAATGATGTGTGCATAAATGGACATTTATATGATTGTCTCTAATATTTTGACAGACCATGGTATCTAAGAATATCATAGCTGACCTAAATAAAGGTGACAAATTCAATGGCGATAACTATAACACTTGGCGCCATAAAATTTGGTACGTGCTGGAGGAACAGGATTGTCTTGAGGGCATTAACCACGTGATGGAAGACCCAGTGGTGGTCTGCTCAACAATGAAGGGATCAGGAAACTTACCAGACATGAAAAAAGAAAAATTCCACTACTCGTCCAATTTTGGTAAGTTCTGTGGTGGATGATCTCATACATGAGTGTGAGCAGTTCCCGACTGCTCATGACATCTGGACATATTTGAGAGAGAAATACGGTGGTACTAGTGTGACTAGACTGAGGCAGTTGACTATTAAAATTGACACTTACAAGAAACTTCCTAATCACAATATCACACAACATGTGAGAATCATGTCAACTATGATTAGGGAATTGAAATCAGCTGGTCATATACTCTTTGATGAGCAACAAGTTCAGGCTTTGATTTGCTCTCTTCCTGATAATTGGGAACATTTGAAAGTCAATTTAACTCATAATCATAGTATCAAAACATTTGCTGATGCTGCTCGCCATGTAGAACTAGAAGATAAGCGCCTTGGTGCAGCTAAATCTCTAGGACAAGCTTTTGTAACTTATTCTAGTTCTGGGAAATTTTCAGGCTTTAAGCGTAAGAAGAACTGGTTCAAAGGCAGGAAAGGGAAGGGAAAAGAAACTGGACAAGGACCTAAAAAAAACAAACACAAGCGCAATAAGAAAGGTAAATGGTTTGGAAAGAAGAAAGATAAGAGCAAGCTGAAATGCTTCAACTGTCAGGTGCTGGGTCACTTTGCTCGGGAACGCCTTGAGCCAAAGAAGGTAGCTCTTATAAATACTTCTTTTAGTGCTATTTATGTTTCAAGCACTGTTATGCTAACTGAATCTTATCCTATGTGGATTGTAGACTCAGGAGCGACAGACCATGTAACCAGGGATCGAGAAGCATTTGTGGAGTTCCGTCGATTTCCAGTTGGTACAAAGTGAATATATGTTGACAACGATAATAGAGTGGAGGTGAAAGGAATCGGTACATGCAAGTTACATTTGCGTGGTGGCCGTACTATTCTCCTTCATGATGTCCTATTTGCACCGGGGATACGAAGGAACTTAATTTCCGTTGTTGTTCTTTTAAGATTAGGTTTCAGTTTGAACTTTTATGGTAATTCTGTTCGTATAAACAATCGTGATGTATTATGGATCTGGACATGTAGAAGGTGGCTTTGTAGTGTTAGATTGTGATCCAAACACTTATAACTATTATGTTGATCGTTGTTTTTCTATGAACGTATCTTCTTCTTCTTCTAAGGATTTGAATGCTAATACATCTGTATAGCATGCTAGATTAGGACATATTGGACAAGAGAGAATGAATAGGTTGGCAAAAGAAGGCTTGTTAGGTTCAATCTAACATTACCTAATCGGAAAAATAACACGAAAACCATTCAGTAAAGCTTTAAGAGCCGAACTTCCATTGCAATTAGTCCATTCAGATATATGTGGCCCGATAAATGTGAGGGCAAGACATGGAGCCTCTTATTTCATTACTTTTATAGATGATTTTACACGGTTTAGTTATGTCTATCTGATTTCTCATAAGTCGGAGGCATTGGAATGTTTTAGACGATATTTAAATGTGGTAGAAAATCAAATAGATAGAAAGGTGAAAGCCTTGAGAACTGACCGAGGGCGTGAATATCTATCCGAAAAGTTCAAAAACCTATGTGATGATAAGGGAATCATTAGGCAATTAACTATTCCCAATACACCTCAACAAAACGGTGTTACTGAGAGGAAGAATAGAACGTTGCTAGAAATGGTGAAGTCCGTGATGACGCAGGCTAACTTACCTATTTCCTATAGGGGAGACGCTTTGTTAACTGCGACCTACATTCTGAATAGAGTTCCTTCTAAATCAATACCTACTACATCATATCAGCTTTGGATAGGTAGATCCCCTGATTTAAGTTCTCTTAGATCCTAGGGATCAGCTGCCTATATCCATGATTCCTCAAATAAGTTTGGAAAATTGGGTGCTCGAGGTAAGAAGTGTATTTTTATAAGATACTCAGACCAGTCTAAAGGATATGTGTTCATAGGAGAAAATCAAGATGGGACTATAACTGAAATAGAGTTACGCGATGTGACATTTCTTGAGAGTGATTTTCCTAGTAGGGGAGAAATTAAAAAGGGAGAACCTTTATATGAATTAGATGATAGAGTTGTACTTGATGGATCAACTGAGGTGCAAGAGGAAACACTTCCACCCATCGATCCAAGTGGGAGTAATTTATCTCTAACTCCAAGTGACAGGGTCATATCGGAGCTTTCACTTCGTAAGAGTACTAGAAAAAGTATGCCTAAATGTCATTTTGAGATTGAAGGGCAAGTTTTCCTAGTATCTTCTGAAGATAGTGTAGAACCAAGTTCGGTACAAGAAGCTTTATCATGTCCTGCAAAGGAAAAATGGAAAAATGCAATGGAAGAAGAGATGGAGTGTATGAAATCAAATCAGGTCTAGGACTTGGTTGATCTTCCATCTGATCGAAAAGCCATTGGGAACAAATGAGTTCTCAAAATAAAGTGAAGAGCTGGTGGGACTACAGAGAGGTATAAGGCAAGGCTTGCTTGGTGGCAAAAGGTTATACTCAACAGGAAAGCATAGATTATGAAAAGACCTTTTCGCCAGTAGTAAGATTTACTTCAATTCGCCTACTTTTAGCTATCGTGGCACGTTTAGATTTAGAATTACATCAAATGGACGTGAAGACTGCATTTCTCAATGGAGAATTGGATGAAGAAATTTACATGCAACAACTTGTAGGTTTCATTAAAACAGGTTAAGAGAATAATGTTTGTAAATTGAATAGATCAATCTATGGCCTAAAGCAGTCTTCTAGACAATGATACTTGAGATTTGACTGAATGTTTATCTCCTACAACATTGTCATGATGGATGAAGATGACTGTATTTATTTGAAAAGGTCCAATGAGAAATTTGTAATTTTATCTCTTTACGTAGATGATAACTTGTTGGCTGGGAATGATAAGAAGTATATTAAACTATTAAGAAATGGTTGTCTTCAAATTTTGAAATGAAGGACATGGGTGAAGCAGATTACATATTAGGTGTTAAAATCTATAGAGATCGTTCAAATAGGCTTCTTGCTCTGTCACAAGAGCCATATATAAAGAAAATTCTTTAACGTTTCAAAATGGAGAATTGCAATCCCATTGACACTCCTGTATCAAAAGACGAAACTCTAAGTCTTCGCATGTGTCCTAAAACTCTCGAGAAAAAGAAGAAACATCTAGAGTTCCATATTCCAGTGCGGTTGGGAGCTTGATGTATGCTATGATGTGTACTCATCCTGACATTTGTTATGCCGTAGGTCTGGTCAGCAGGTATCAATCCAATCCTGGAAGAGAACATTGGAAAGCTGTTAAAAGGATATTGAGATACCTGAAGGGTACTGCTAATTACTCACTATGCTATCAAGGAAATGATTTGTGCTTAAAAGGATACACAGATGCTGATTGGGGTGGAGACCTAGATGAGCGCAAATCAAATTCGAGATATGTATTCTTGCTTAATAATGGCACTATCTCTTGGAGTAGCAAGAAACATACATGTATTTCCTTGTCCACAATGGAAGCAGAATTCCTAGCATGTGCTTCGGTAGTACAAAAAGCTGTTTGGTTAAGGAGATTCTTATAGCATCTAAGAGTCGTTAGTGGTGATGTAGGACCTATATTGATCTACTGTGATAGTCAGGCTGCTATTGCATATACTAAGAATCCCAAGTATCACAGTAGAACCAAACACATTGGTACAAAATATAATTTTGTGAGAGACATCATAGGCAAGAAGGAAGTGAGTTTGCAGTGTATTTCTACGTACCAAATGGTAGCTGGCCTACTTACAAAATCTATCCCTAGAGATTTTTTTATGACACATGTTAAATCTCTGGGATTGCGTAGAATTTGAATTGTATACTATGTAAACTTTTTCATATATGTCCATTAATGAACAATGTTTTGAGTTCACATGTTAAGAGCAATCTTTTATTTTAATTTTTAGATTACCATTACATATGCACACATAAAGTATGTCAAACAGGTTAAGATTGGTTCACTCACATGAACAATCGCTTCAAACAGTTTGAGGTGTGCTGAGATGAGACACAGTGATCATATTGTGTACATGATCCAGTCGCCTTGATGTGATATGAAGATGAGATTACAACAAGTAATTGGTATGGATTTTTTTATCCATTAGACATGTTTTTACAGCTAGATCGAGTTCTCGATTTGAGATTACCTAGAGGAATAAATATGAGGAGAACTCAGATTAGACATTGAGAAATATCTGAACTATGATCTGTACGATGTATTTGATTTGCGAGATTTGACATACACCCAAATGAAGGGAGAAAATATCGTAACACGTATTTTATACCACGTGTGCTTTAATGACCAATGAGAAATGAAAGAATTGATCCCTGCTTTTTCATTGTGTGAGTCTCTGAGGCATATTTGACCTCACTTATATATACCCTTATGACTTTTGAATATTTCTCATAATTTTATTTCAGTGTTGCTACTTTAATATGTTGCCAATAATTATGGTTGATTCGGTTTGATGGGACATGTCTAGGAAAGCAGTTGATTTGAAATGAAGGGATTCAAGTAGGAAAAGAAGACTGTTTAACTAACACCTCAGCTTGTATTCACCGACTCGATAATTGTGTTGATTATTTAAGTTTCATGACACAATTGTGAATACAACATAAATGAGAAAGTTGAGTATGTTCTAAAATAAATTGAGGGGTCAGAAATACTCAAACTAGTGTTACAAAATATGTCTGGGGTATAGCGAGAAATATAATTCCTCTTTCTGAGCTGTTATATATCCCTTACAGGTGTATAGTGTTGTGTGCTCTTAAATTAATTCGCTGGTCGCACTATCCATTTACCTATATGAACTTGGAGATGTTGAGCTTAATATAATTGATATTATATTAGAATCAGGTCAAGCCCATCATGTGTGAGTAAGAGATGTTGGAAGAAAACGATCGTCCATGTGGGTTGACCTGACCCGACCCGATTTGCATGGAATTGAATTTTGGAGGGAGGGGTTGAAAGCTGAATTTGAAAGTTAACCTCTCCACCACCCATAACTCCAATTATCAACTTCCATTCTTCATTATTCAGAAAAGTAAAAAACAATAAGGATATTCAAAATTCAGGTTCTTTCAAGGTGTAAAAATTGGATGCGGGTGGAGGCTTGATTTTTGGGAAAATTACATCTCTAATTGGGTTCTTGGATTGTGCACAACAAACTTCTTCCTTGGTAATCGAGTTTTGACCAAGAAGCTGGTACAAAGCAGTGTTGGAGGCAAGCAATCAATAGGCAAGTAATTCAACCTCGTTTTTGGGATTTTCAAGTAAGTTTCACAACTTAAATTCGGTTAAAAGCATGAAAACATGTTTTACATAATGACATTTCGTAAAATTTTCCATTTAAAGTATTGAATTTTTTTAAAAAAAATTAAATTAAATGGCATGGGAGCGAGTGTTACCCAACCCGCCTCAGGACGAAATTTCCCTTCCTGAATAGCTGAATAAGAGGGTAATGCCCACCCAATTTGGAGCGGGGTCCACGGAGATGGGGTTTGAAGGGAATTTTTAGCCATTTCTATCTACCAGTTGACATCATTTTCTTTCTTTGGCTTCAAATAGAGAATTAGAGAGACGGAAGATAAGATATGTTTCAAAATTATTGCTTTTGGAAATATATTTCTTTAGCAATGATGGAACATGAAAGAAGATTTAATTAATTAACTACAAAGAGATGACAATAGTTTTGGCTTATGACTCCACACCTATGCTACACCTGTTTGAGTAGCATTTTTCTTAAAGAGAAGACAGACTACTGGATTATTGACTTTGCATGTGTGTGTGTGTGTGTGTGTATATATATATATATAGAGAGAGAGAGAGA